>NC_084566.2:43459124-43464124 GCF_033978685.3 Nerophis lumbriciformis | reverse complement strand
CTGGAATTGGGGGTAAAAAAGAAACTTTTTTAGAGGCGGTATAGTACCGGTATAGCGTACAACCCTACTTGGCACTGACGTCTACTTTTTTGCCGCGCAGGAGAGTTCGGGGAGGTGTGCAGCGGGCGGTTACGCGTGCAAGGAAGGCGAGAGGTGTACGTGGCCATCAAAAGTCTGAAGGCGGGGTTCTCGGACAAGCAGAGGCGGGACTTCCTGTCTGAGGCCTCCATCATGGGGCAGTTTGACCACCCCAACATCATCAGACTGGAGGGTGTGGTCACCAGATGTGAGTTGCAGCACCCAGCGGGTCGTAATGAAATCTAACCACGACTTTTTTTTAGGTAAACCACTCATGATAATCACAGAATACATGGAAAACGGATCTTTGGACGCGTTTCTCCGGGTAGGTTCACTCCCTTCCACGCCTTGCGTCTACGTCAGCTGAGACTTGATTGTGTTATGGACTGTCTAGAAACACGACGGGCAGTTCACCGTCATCCAGCTGGTGGGCATGCTGCGCGGCATCGCCTCGGGCATGAAGTACCTGTCGGACATGAGCTACGTCCACAGAGACCTGGCCGCGCGCAACATCCTGGTCAACAGCAACCTGGTGTGCAAGGTGTCGGACTTTGGCCTCAGCCGGGTTCTGGAGGACGACCCCGAGGCTGCGTACACCACCAGGGTGAGGCACACTCGCCTGGGCCTTGTCCTTCTGGGGTTTACTGTATGTTACTGACTATAGATCACACCTGTTTGAAAGCCACATCCACTAAATGTGGAAAAAAATGTGTTTTCATGTACAAAGTTAAAGGGTCTGTTGAACCACTGATGGTAACATAAAGTAGCCGTTAATGTTGTTTTTGGTTTGACAAACAGAACTGTGAGCACGTTGCAAACAGCCCCTTTAATTATTTGGTCAGTCAATAACAAAAACATTTTGTTTAATTTATTTATTTATTATTATTATTAGTAGTAGTAGTATTATTATTATTATTATTTTATTTATTATTATTATTATTATTATTTTATTTATTTTTAATTTATTTATTTAATTTGTTTAATTATTTAGTCAGTCATTAACGAGAACATTTTGTTTAAGCATCATTTGAAGCGATTGTTCTTTGTCTTTTTTTTTAAAAAATCACAAGTTAAAGACATAAAAGTGTGTAGACGGTGCATTCACTGACACACAAGTCCAATTCCCCAAATTTCTGGACGAAAAGCCCTTGCTTTTTTCCTACACTTTGAACCATGCGGTTTATAAAATGGTGCGGCTACTTTATGGATTTTTCTCCGCTGACAGCCGCAATACTAATTGTTAGAAACAAGAAGCAAATATACACTGAAATTGTGTTTTATTGTTTGTGCTAAGCTGCCATCTTTTGGACGAGTTCTAGCATTTAGCGCTTTCAACCGTGCCGTTCAGTCTCCCTAGCCGTCCATAGCGTTACTAGTCCTTGCTCGTCACTCCAAGCAACGTTTGTAAGTTTTTTCAATACAACTAAAACTATTCATACTTACTGTCGGAGTGTTTTCATGCATATTTGTACGTGCTACCGTAATGTAATGTAACCACAAGCAAAGACACAGAAAAGGTGTGTTATTGTTTGTGCTACGGCGCAAACTTTTGGACGAGCTGATGCTGCCGTTTCAACGTCTACAGTATTTATTTCTGTAGTGTTGACGTAGTAACAATTCGAAATTAAATGGGTATTTCGGAATTCCTGGAATTTTTTTTAAGAAAAAAAAAAAAGGTAGTTTTGTTGTTCCCAATTAAGAAAAATGTTTTGGTGCTTAGGTGGAATGGTGAAAAAAAATGTTTCTTCCATATACTATTCTTGATTTTATATTTTTGTTTGGTCTTCTAGTCGTCCATAACGTTTCTACTCGTATGGATTCTTCACTCATCACTCCAAGCGACGTTTCTATGTTTTACAATATAACTAAAACTATTCTTACTTACTAAAGCATCCCATGTGTGATGTCTGTAGGAATGTTTTCATGCATATTTGTACGTGCTATCGTAATGTAATCAAGCTAGCGCCGTCAGTATTAGCTAATATGCTAACACATTTACGAGTGTCTGTTAGTATTATTAACTTACTTCGTATTGTTTCAGTTTCACAAATTTCTAAGTTAATTCACCAAAACGATACTGTTATTGAGTCTGTTTAGCTGATTGGAGAGCTAGCTTGTGCAGCTAGTGGGTCCATGTCCATGACTTCTGTTTTGTTTGATCAGCTGTTTTACTGCCATTTTACAGACACCGTTTGGAAAAAATTAAGGTATATAAATAAACATTTACACAATCTTTCTGTGTAAATAACTCATTTCACAACGTATATATCTGTGACTTATACAAACCCCGTTTCCATATGAGTTGGGAAATGGTGTTAGATGTAAATATAAACGGAATACAATGATTTGCAAATCCTTTTCAACCCATATTCAGTTGAATGCACTACAAAGACAACATATTTCATGTTTATTTTTTTTTGCAAATAATAATTAACTTAAATTTCATGGCTGCAACACGTGCCAAAGTAGTTGGGAAAGGGCATGTTCACCACTGTGTTACATGGCCTTTCCTTTTAACAACACTCAGTTAACGTTTGGGAACTGAGGAGACACATTTTTGAAGCTTCTCAGGTGGAATTCTTTCCCATTCTTGCTTGATGTACAATAGAGGTGCGCGGATAGGCAATTATTTCATCCGCAACCGCATCAGAAAGTCGTCAACCATCCCGCCATCCACCCGATGTAACATTTGATCAGAGCCGCACCCGCCCGTTGTTATATATCTAATATAGACGATGCAAGGCATTAGTGAGGTCATAAAGCTTTTGCCTGTTAAAGAAAGGAGACTGATCCAATGCGGCACAGACATTGGCGTGCCACGCTGTCACGACCCAGACGCACACCAGTGCGCAATCATATGGGAGCCGCGCTGAGCGCACCTCCAAGCGCGTCTCGCTGCCGGCGACGGCCGGGTATGGGCCCGAGGCTCCAGCGCCATCCATTTTCAGGGCTAGTTGATTCGGCAGGTGGGTTGTTACACACTCCTTAGCGGGTTCCGACTTCCATGGCCACCGTCCTAGCTGCTGTCTATATCAACCAGGGTGAGCCCCACCCCTTTCGTGAGCGCACTGCGCGCGGAGTGACCCCTGTTACGAGCCCCCGGCCACGGGGGTGGCGGGCAGGTAAGCTGCTTACCTGCTGCGCGTGACGCCGGCCGCGGCGAAGGCGGACGAGGCGGGGTGTCGGTGCGGTGGGCGCGGTGGTGACCCTGGACGTGCGTCGGGCCCTTCTCGCGGATCGCCTCAGCTACGGCTCCCGGTGGGGCCCTCTCGGGGGAAGGGGCCTCGGTCCCGGACCCCGGCGAGGCGTCCCTTCTCCGCTCCGTAAAAGTGTCCATCTCTTTTCTTTTTTTTTCTTCTGTTGTGGCATATGCTGCAGGTGCCTGCTCGTTTTTCGTATGTGGGTAACAACATTTAACTATGTATATATATTTACCAATTGGTTTAACTGCCACCCGCCTGAATCTATTTAAAATCTAATTTTTTTTTTATTTCAACCGCCCGACCCGACCCGACCCGCGGATAAAATCTAATTTTTTTAAATTTCATCCGCCCGATCCGCGGATAATCTGCGGACTCCGCGGTTGTGCCCGCAAACCGCGCATCTCTAATGTACAGCTTAAGTTGTTCAACAGTCCGGGGGTCTCCGTTGTGCTATTTTAGGCTTCACACATTTTCAATGGGAGACAGGTCTGGACTGCAGGCGGGCCAGTCTAGTACCCACACTCTTTTACTGTGAAGCCACGTTGATGTAACACGTGGCTTGGCATTGTCTTGCTGAAATAAGCAGGGGCGTCCATGGTAACGTTGCTTGAATGCTCCAAAACCTGTATGTACCTTTCAGCATTAATGACGCCTTCACCGATGTGTAAGTTACCCATGTCTTGGGCACTAATACACCCCCATACCATCACACATGCTGCCTTTTACACTTTGCGCCTAGAACAATCCGGATGGTTCTTTTTCCTCTTTGGTCCGGAGGACACGACGTCCACAGTTTCCAAAAATGAAATGTGGACTCGTCAGACCACAGAACACTTTTCCACTTTGCATCAGTCCATCTTAGATGAGCTCGGGCCCAGCGAAGCCGACGGCGTTTCCGGGTGTTGTTGATAAACGGTTTTCCGCCTCGCATAGGAGAGTTTTAACTTGCACTTACAGATGTAGCGACCAACTGTAGTTACTGACAGTGGGGTTTCTGAAGTGTTCCTGAGCCCATGTGGTGATATCCTTTACACACTGATGTCGCTTTTTGATGCAGTACAGTCTGAGGGATGGAAGGTCACGGGCGTAGCTGCTTACGTGCAGTGATTTCTCCAGATTCTCTGAACCCTTTGATGATATTACGGAGCGTAGATGGTGAAATCCCTGAATTCCTTGCAATAGCTGGTTGAGAAAGGTTTTTCTTAAACTGTTCAACAATTTGCTCACGCATTTGTTGACAAAGTGGTGACCCTCGCCCCATCCTTGTTTGTGAATGACTGAGCATTTCATGGAATCTACTTTTATACCCAATCATGGCACCCACCTGTTCCCAATTAGCCTGCACACCTGTGGGATGTTCCAAATAAGTGTTTGATGAGCATTCCTCAACTTTATCAGTATTTATTGCCACCTTTCCCAACTTCTTTGGCACGTGTTGCTGGCATCAAATTCTAAAGTTAATGAAAAAAAAATAAAAGTTTATGAGTTTGAACATCAAATATGTTGTCTTTGTAGCATATTCAACTGAATATGGCTTGAAAATGATTTGCAAATCATTGTATTCCGTTTATATTTACATCTAACACAATTTCCCAACTCGTATGGAAACGGGGTTTGTATAAGTCACAGATATATACGTTGTGAAATGAGTTATTTACACAGAAATATTGTGTAAATACTTATTTACATACCTTAATTGTTTCCAAACGGTGTCTGTAA
>NC_084566.2:43434124-43446624 GCF_033978685.3 Nerophis lumbriciformis | reverse complement strand
CTTTTTTTCAGACGGGAAGACAACAGGGTGACAAGAACTAAATCATCCATATTAGAGATAAATTGTATTATTATGTTTATCTTACCTAAAAATAAATATATTTACTAATTTAAAAAAACAAAAACAAAATACATTTTTACTATATTTTGCTAAAAACATCAAAATTAATTGTGTTTTTATTTGTATTTTTTCTGACTCCTTACTACATCCAGCCATAGAATGATACATTAAAATAAACATATTTGAAATAACTAATTTTAAACGATCATAATTCATTTAAAATGACCATATTTAATTATTAAAATAATTGCTTGTTTATCAACAACTTTAGCATTTTATTCATTACATTTTGAAGCTCTCAGAAGCCAAGTTATGTTATATTCCTTAAGATTTATTTATGCAAGTTTGAAGTATCAATTATCTAAACACAGTTTTGTTTGCATATTTTCAGGATGTATATATATATATATATATATAAATATATATATATATATATATATATATATATATATATATATATATATATATATATATTTATATATATATATATATATATTTATGTATCTATATACATACATATACCGTATTTTCCGCACCATAAGGCGCCCTGGGTTAAAAGCCGCGCCTTCAATGAACGGCATATTTCAAAACTGTGTCCACCTATAAGCCGCCCCGTGTTATAAGCCGCATCTAACTGCGCTAAAGGGAATGTCAAAAAAACAGTCAGATAGGTCAGTCAAACTTTAATAATATATTAAAAACCAGCGTGATGTGGGCGCGCATGGAGTCGTATATCAACATGGACGGAGCTGCGTGAAAAAAGCCACCCGGCCTCTTCGCGTAAACTTACCTTAACCACTCGCTCATCTTTTCTTCATCCGTCCATCCCTTCGAGTTAGCTTTTATGATGACGCCGGCTGGAAAGGTCTCTTTTGGCAAGGTCTTCCTTTTGAATATCACCATGGGTGGAAGTTTCTGGCCATTAGTGAGGACAGCCTTTTTTTCAGACGGGAAGACAACAGGGTGACAAGAACTAAATCATCCATATTAGAGATAAATTGTATTATTATGTTTATCTTACCTAAAAATAAATATATTTACTAATTTAAAAAAACAAAAACAAAATACATTTTTACTATATTTTGCTAAAAACATCAAAATTAATTGTGTTTTTATTTGTATTTTTTCTGACTCCTTACTACATCCAGCCATAGAATGATACATTAAAATAAACATATTTGAAATAACTAATTTTAAACGATCATAATTCATTTAAAATGACCATATTTAATTATTAAAATAATTGCTTGTTTATCAACAACTTTAGCATTTTATTCATTACATTTTGAAGCTCTCAGAAGCCAAGTTATGTTATATTCCTTAAGATTTATTTATGCAAGTTTGAAGTATCAATTATCTAAACACAGTTTTGTTTGCATATTTTCAGGATGTATATATATATATATATATATAAATATATATATATATATATATATATATATATATATATATATATATATATATATATATATATATATATATATATATATATATTTATATATATATATATATATATTTATGTATCTATATACATACATATACCGTATTTTCCGCACCATAAGGCGCCCTGGGTTAAAAGCCGCGCCTTCAATGAACGGCATATTTCAAAACTGTGTCCACCTATAAGCCGCCCCGTGTTATAAGCCGCATCTAACTGCGCTAAAGGGAATGTCAAAAAAACAGTCAGATAGGTCAGTCAAACTTTAATAATATATTAAAAACCAGCGTGATGTGGGCGCGCATGGAGTCGTATATCAACATGGACGGAGCTGCGTGAAAAAAGCCACCCGGCCTCTTCGCGTAAACTTACCTTAACCACTCGCTCATCTTTTCTTCATCCGTCCATCCCTTCGAGTTAGCTTTTATGATGACGCCGGCTGGAAAGCTCTCTTTTGGCAAGGTCTTCCTTTTGAATATCACCATGGGTGGAAGTTTCTGGCCATTAGTGAGGACAGCCTTTTTTTCAGACGGGAAGACAACAGGGTGACAAGAACTAAATCATCCATATTAGAGATAAATTGTATTATTATGTTTATCTTACCTAAAAATAAATATATTTACTAATTTAAAAAAACAAAAAACGAAATACATTTTTACTATATTTTGCTAAAAACATCAAAATTAATTGTGTTTTTATTTGTATTTTTTCTGACTCCTTACTACATCCAGCCATAGAATGATACATTAAAATAAACATATTTGAAATAACTAATTTTAAACGATCATAATTCATTTAAAATGACCATATTTCATTATTAAAATAATTGCTTGTTTATCAACAACTTTAGCATTTTATTCATTACATTTTGAAGCTCTCAGAAGCCAAGTTATGTTATATTCCTTAAGATTTATTTATGCAAGTTTGAAGTATCAATTATCTAAACACAGTTTTGTTTGCATATTTTCAGGATGTATATATATATATATATATATATATATATATATATATATATATATATATATATATATATATATATATATATATATATATATATATATATATATATATATATATATATATATTTATGTATCTATATACATACATATACCGTATTTTCCGCACCATAAGGCGCCCTGGGTTATAAGCCGCGCCTTCAATGAACGGCATATTTCAAAACTTTGTCCACCTATAAGCCGCCCCGTGTTATAAGCCGCATCTAACTGCGCTAAAGGAATGTCAAAAAAACAGTCAGATAGGTCAGTCAAACTTTAATAATATATTAAAAACCAGCGTGATGTGGGCGCGCATGGAGTCGTATATCAACATGGACGGAGCTGCGTGAAAAAAGCCACCCGGCCTCTTCGCGTAAACTTACCTTAACCACTCGCTCATCTTTTCTTCATCCATCCATCCCTTCGAGTTAGCTTTTATGATGACGCCGGCTGGAAAGGTCTCTTTTGGCAAGGTCTTCCTTTTGAATATCACCATGGGTGGAAGTTTCTGGCCATTAGTGAGGACAGCCTTTTTTTCAGACGGGAAGACAACAGGGTGACAAGAACTAAATCATCCATATTAGAGATAAATTGTATTATTATGTTTATCTTACCTAAAAATAAATATATTTACTAATTTAAAAAAACAAAAACAAAATACATTTTTACTATATTTTGCTAAAAACATCAAAATTAATTGTGTTTTTATTTGTATTTTTTCTGACTCCTTACTACATCCAGCCATAGAATGATACATTAAAATAAACATATTTGAAATAACTAATTTTAAACGATCATAATTCATTTAAAATGACCATATTTAATTATTAAAATAATTGCTTGTTTATCAACAACTTTAGCATTTTATTCATTACATTTTGAAGCTCTCAGAAGCCAAGTTATGTTATATTCCTTAAGATTTATTTATGCAAGTTTGAAGTATCAATTATCTAAACACAGTTTAGTTTGCATATTTTCAGGATGTATATATATATATATATATATATATATATATATATATATATATATATATATATATATATATATATATATTTATATATATATATATATATATATATATATATATATATATATATATATATATATTTATGTATCTATATACATACATATACCGTATTTTCCGCACCATAAGGCGCCCTGGGTTATAAGCCGCGCCTTCAATGAACGGCATATTTCAAAACTTTGTCCACTTATAAGCCGCCCCGTGTTATAAGCCGCATCTAACTGCGCTAAAGGAATGTCAAAAAAACAGTCAGATAGGTCAGTCAAACTTTAATAATATATTAAAAACCAGCGTGATGTGGGCGCGCATGGAGTCGTATATCAACATGGACGGAGCTGCGTGAAAAAAGCCACCCGGCCTCTTCGCGTAAACCTACCTTAACCACTCGCTCATCTTTTCTTCATCCATCCATCCCTTTGAGTCAGCTTTTATGATGACGCCGGCTGGAAAGGTCTCTTTTGGCAAGGTCTTCCTTTTGAATATCACCATGGGTGGAAGTTTCTGGCCATTAGTGAGGACAGCCTTTTTTTCAGACGGGAAGACAACAGGGTGACAAGAACTAAATCATCCATATTAGAGATAAATTGTATTATTATGTTTATCTTACCTAAAAATAAATATATTTACTAATTTAAAAAAACAAAAACAAAATACATTTTTACTATATTTTGCTAAAAACATCAAAATTAATTGTGTTTTTATTTGTATTTTTTCTGACTCCTTACTACATCCAGCCATAGAATGATACATTAAAATAAACATATTTGAAATAACTAATTTTAAACGATCATAATTCATTTAAAATGACCATATTTCATTATTAAAATAATTGCTTGTTTATCAACAATGTTAGCATTTTATTCATTACATTTTGAAGCTCTCAGAAGCCAAGTTATGTTATATTCCTTAATATTTATTTATGCAAGTTTGAAGTATCAATTATCTAAACACAGTTTTGTTTGCATATTTTCAGGATGTATATATATATATATATATATATAAATATATTTATATATATATATATATATATATATATATATATATATATATATATATATATATATATATATTTATATATATATATATATATATTTATGTATCTATATACATACATATACCGTATTTTCCGCACCATAAGGCGCCCTGGGTTATAAGCCGCGCCTTCAATGAACGGCATATTTCAAAACTTTGTCCACCTATAAGCCGCCCCGTGTTATAAGCCGCATCTAACTGCGCTAAAGGAATGTCAAAAAAACAGTCAGATAGGTCAGTCAAACTTTAATAATATATTAAAAACCAGCGTGATGTGGGCGCGCATGGAGTCGTATATCAACATGGACGGAGCTGCGTGAAAAAAGCCACCCGGCCTCTTCGCGTAAACTTACCTTAACCACTCGCTCATCTTTTCTTCATCCATCCATCCCTTCGAGTTAGCTTTTATGATGACGCCGGCTGGAAAGGTCTCTTTTGGCAAGGTCTTCCTTTTGATTATCACCATGGGTGGAAGTTTCTGGCCATTAGTGAGGACAGCCTTTTTTTCAGACGGGAAGACAACAGGGTGACAAGAACTAAATCATCCATATTAGAGATAAATTGTATTATTATGTTTATCTTACCTAAAAATAAATATATTTACTAATTTAAAAAAACAAACACGAAATACATTTTTACTATATTTTGCTAAAAACATCAAAATTAATTGTGTTTTTATTTGTATTTTTTCTGACTCCTTACTACATCCAGCTGATAGAATGATACATTAAATTAAACATATTTGAAATAACTAATTTTAAACGATCATAATTCATTTAAAATGACCATATTTAATTATTAAAATAATTGCTTGTTTATCAACAACTTTAGCATTTTATTCATTACATTTTGAAGCTCTCAGAAGCCAAGTTATGTTATATTCCTTAAGATTTATTTATGCAAGTTTGAAGTATCAATTATCTAAACACAGTTATGTTTGCATATTTTCAGGATGTATATATATATATATATATATATATATATATATATATATATATATATATATATATATATATATTTTTTTTTTATATATATATATATATATATATATATATATATATATATATATATGTATATATATATATATATATATATATTTATATATATATATATATATTTATGTATCTATATACATACATATACCGTATTTTCCGCACCATAAGGCGCCCTGGGTTAAAAGCCGCGCCTTCAATGAACGGCATATTTCAAAACTTTGTCCACCTATAAGCCGCCCCGTGTTATAAGCCGCATCTAACTGCGCTAAAGGGAATGTCAAAAAAACAGTCAGATAGGTCAGTCAAACTTTAATAATATATTAAAAACCAGCGTGATGTGGGCGCGCATGGAGTCGTATATCAACATGGACGGAGCTGCGTGAAAAAAGCCACCCGGCCTCTTCGCGTAAACTTACCTTAACCACTCGCTCATCTTTTCTTCATCCATCCCTTCGAGTTAGCTTTTATGATGACGCCGGCTGGAAAGGTCTCTTTTGGCAAGGTCTTCCTTTTGAATATCACCATGGGTGGAAGTTTCTGGCCATTAGCATGGCAAGCTAGAACCACAGTGAAGGATGACTTCTCATTCCCTGTGGTGCGAATATTCACCGTACGTGCTCCCGTTGTATCCACAGTGCGGTTCACAGGAATATCAAAAGTCAGTGGAACCTCGTCCATGTTGATAATGTTCTCTGGCCGGATTTTTTTTTCAGCTATCTTGGTTTTACAATATGCACGGAAAGTAGCCAGCTTTTCTTGAAAGTCTTTAGGCAGTTGCTGTGAAATAGTAGTCCGTGTGCGGATGGAGAGATTGCGTCTTTTCATGAACCGGAAACCTCTCGCTTAGTAGGAGCCATTTTGTGGTCTTTACAGATGTAAACACACAAAGGAAATGAAACGTAATATCCGCGCCCTTTTTCTTCTTCTACGGGGGCGGGTGGTTGCTTACAGTAGAAGAAGAAGCGCTTCCTGTTCTATGGGGGCGGATGCTTACCTTGGCGGTTGCTTGCGTAGAAGAAGAAGCACTTCCTCTTCTACGGGGAAAAAAAGATGGCGGCTGTTTACCGTAGTTGCGAGACCGAAACTTTATGAAAATGAATCTTAATATTAATCCATATATAAAGCGCACCGGGTTATAAGGCGCACTGTCAGCTTTTGAGAAAATTTGTGGTTTTTAGGTGCGGCTAATAGTGCGGAAAATACGGTACTACTGATGCTTTTCTACTAGATATACTATTGTGGAAGTCACTTCCTAGCAGTCCCACTGACAGACACTTCACAGGATCCAAGCTTGCAGGTTTTCAACAGTTTTCTTCTCCCAGAACGTGACTTTTCAGTCGTGTCCGTAACCTCTCCTCCCCTCTGCTCCCGCCCGCTTACCGTTAAAGACAACCGATGATTAGATTAACACGTACCACCTGTGAAATCTAATCATCTGCCAGCTGTGTCTCGCCGTCAGCACCGCTCGTCCTCAGTACCATGGACAGCGGCGGTGACTTTTCCTCCTGCAAGCAGCACTGACTACACCCCCCCCCCCCTCCACACAACTATATTGCCAAAAGTATTTGTCCACTGTTGCGTTTGGACCAGTTGTTCCTCCCAGGGAATTCAAGTCACAAGTCGCTCCCAAGCTCTTTACGACACTTAAAGCTGAGTAGAAAAACCACCAGAGACAGAATAGGTATTTTGTAATATATTTGCAAAGCTTTGCATATACATTGAGACCAGTCCAGCATAGAACATTCTATCGCGCCGCCAAGATGGTCTGCCCCCCCCACCCCCCGAAAAACCCTCTCCCCTCTTAAGTCTCTCTTCCTCCCACCCTGGCAGTCATGTCCCTCCAGCCAAAACACATGCCCATTATCTCTCTTTCTTACATTCCTCACTTCAAGGTTAAGCACACAGTTTTGCAGACAACCAAAAGACCACAATTGGAAGAAAAACACTAGCTGTTTTGTAATATGATTATGAAATAAAAGAAGTAACACTTAAATTCGGATATATGTAAATATCTGCCTCCGACACCACCTGCAACATCGCGTGGACATCGGGGGCGGTACCTCTGGATTGGCAGACCGGGGTGGTGGTTCCTCTCTTTAAGAAGGGGCACCGGAGGGTGTGTTCTAACTATCGTGGGATCACACTCCTCAGCCTTTCCGGTAAGGTCTATTCAGGTGTACTGGAGAGGAGGCTACGCCGGATAGTCGAACCTCGGATTCAGGAGGGACAGTGTGGTTTTCGTCCTGGTCGTGGAACTGTGGACCAGCTCTATACTCTGGGCAGGGTCCTTGAGGGTGCATGGGAGTTTGCCCAACCAGTCTACATGTGCTTTGTGGACTTGGAGAAGGCATTCGACCGTGTACCCCGGGAAGTCCTGTGGGGAGTGCTCAGAGAGTATGGGGTAACGGACTATCTTATTGTGGCAGTTCGCTCCCTGTATGATCAGTGCCAGAGCTTGGTCCGCATTGCCGGCAGTAAGTCGGACACGTTTCCAGTGAGGGTTGGACTCCGCCAAGGCTGCCCTTTGTCACCGATTCTGTTCATAACCTTTATGGACAGAATTTCTAGGCGCAGTCAAGGCGTTGAGGGGATCTGGTTTGGTGGCTGCAGGATTAGGTCTCTGCTTTTTGCAGATGATGTGGTCCTGATGGCTTCCTCCGGCCAAGATCTTCAGCTCTCACTGGATCGGTTCGCAGCCGAGTGTGAAGCGACTGGGATGGGAATCAGCACCTCCAACTCCGAGTCCATGGTTCTCTCCCGGAAAAGGGTGGAGTGCCATCTCCGGGTTGGGGAGGAGATCTTGCCCCAAGTGGAGGAGTTCAAGTACCTCGGAGTCTTGTTCACGAGTGAGGGAAGAGTGGATCGTGAGATCGACAGGCGGATCGGTGCGGCGTCTTCGGTAATGCGGACGCTGTATCGATCCGTTGTGGTGAAGAAGGAGCTGAGCCGGAAGGCAAAGCTCTCGATTTACCGGTCGATCTACGTTCCCATCCTCACCTATGGTCATGATCTTTGGGTCATGACCGAAAGGACAAGATCACGGGTACAAGCGGCCGAAATGAGTTTCCTCCGCCGGGTGGCGGGGCTCTCCCTTAGAGATAGGGTGAGAAGCTCTGTCATTCGGGGGGAGCTCAAAGTAAAGCCGCTGCTCCTCCACATGGAGAGGAGCCAGATGAGGTGGTTCGGGCATCTGGTCAGGATGCCACCCGAACGCCTCCCTAGGAAGGTGTTTCGAGCACGTCCGACCGGTAGGAGGCCACGGGGAAGACCCAGGACACGCTGGGAAGACTATGTCTCCCGGCTGGCCTGGGAACGCCTCGGGATCCCCCGGGAGGAGCTGGACGAAGTGGCTGGGGAGAGGGAAGTCTGGGCTTCCCTGCTTAAGCTGCTGCCCCCGCGACCCGACCTCGGATAAGCGGAAGAAGATGGATGGATGGATGGATGGACGACACCACCCATCCAAAAGATCACAATCAGGTGTCCTAATCACTTGGCCCGGCCACAGGTGTATACAATCAAGCACTTAGGCATGGAGACTGTTTCTAGAAGCATTTGTGAAAGAACGTGGAACTGTCATAGGATGCCGACTGTGCGACAAATCCAGTCGTGAAATTTCCCCGCAATATTCCAAAGTTCACTTCATTATGAGAAAATGGAAGAGTTTGGGAACAACAGCAACTCAGCCAGGAAGCGGTAGGCCACGTAAACTGACAGAGAGGGGTCAGCGGATGCTGAAGCGCATAGTGCAAATATATATATATATATATATATATATATATATACAAACCCCGTTTCCATATGAGTTGGGAAATTGTGTTAGATGTAAATATAAACGGAATACAATGATTTGCAAATCATTTTCAAGCCATATTCAGTTGAATATGCTACAAAGACAACATATTTGATGTTCAAACTCATAAACATTTTTTTTTTTTTGTGCAAATAATCATTAACTTTAGAATTTGATGGCAGCAACACGTGACAAAGAAGTTGGGAAAGGTGGCAAAAAATACTGATAAAGTTGAGGAATGCTCATCAAACACTTATTTGGAACATCCCACAGGTGTGCAGGCTAATTGGGAACAGGTGGGTGCCATGATTGGGTATAAAAGTAGATTCCATGAAATGCTCAGTCATTCACAAACAAGGATGGGGCGAGGGTCACCACTTTGTCCACAAATGCGTGAGCAGATTGTTGAACAGTTTAAGAAAAACCTTTCTCAACCAGCTATTGCAAGGAATTTAGGGATTTCACCATCTACGCTCCGTAATATCATCAAAGGGTTCAGAGAATCTGGAGAAATCACTGCACGTAAGCAGCTAAGCCCGTGACCTTCCATCCCTCAGGCGGTACTGCATCAACAAGCGACATCAGCGTGTAAAGGATATCACCACATGGGCTCAGGAACACTTCAGAAACCCACTGTCAGTAACTACAGTTGGTCGCTACATCTGTAAGTGCAGGTTAAAACTCTCCTATGCGAGGCGAAAACCGTTTTATCAACAACACCCAGAAACGCCGTCGGCTTCGCTGGGCCTGAGCTCATCTAAGATGGACCGATGCAAAGTGGAAAAGTGTTCTGTGGTCTGACGAGTCCACATTTCTAATTGTTTTTGGAAACTGTGGACGTCTAAAGAGGAAAAGAACCATCCGGATTGTTATAGGCGCAAAGTTGAAAAGCATGTGTGATGGTATGGGGGTGTATTAGTGCCCAAGACATGGGTAACTTACACATCTGTGAAGGCGCCATTAATGCTGAAAGGTACATACAGGTTTTGGAGCAACATATGTTACCATCCAAGCAACGTTATCATGGACGCCCCTGCTTATTTCAGCAAGACAATGCCAAGCCACGTGTTACAACAACGTGGCTTCATAGTAAAAGATTGCGGGTACTAGACTGGCCTGCCTGTAGTCCAGACCTGTCTCCCATTGAAAATGTGAAGCCTAAAATAGCACAAGGGAGACCCCCGGACTGTTGAACAACTTAAGCTGTACATCAAGCAAGAATGGGAAAGAATTCCACCTGAGAAGCTTCAAAAATGTGTCTCCTCAGTTCCCAAACCTTTACTGAGTGTTGTTAAAAGGAAAGGCCATGTAACACAGTGGTGAACATGCCCTTTCCCAACTAATTTGGCACGTGTTGCAGCCATGAAATTCTAAGTTAATTATTATTATTTGCAAAAAAAAAATAAAGTTTATGAGTTTGAACATCAAATATGTTGTCTTTGTAGCATATTCAACTGAATATGGCTTGAAAAGGATTTGCAAATCATTGTATTCTGTTTATATTTACATCTAACACAATTTCCCAACTTATATGGAAACGGGGTTTGTATATATATTTATATATATATATAATATGAGCGGGTCTATTTGGGTCACCTTTTGTATATTTTCATACATAAGGCACAGCGTATTATAAGGTGCATTAAAGGGGTCATATTACATTTGTTTTTGGCATACTTGCCAACCCTCCCGAATTTTCCGGGAGACTCCCGAAATTCAGCGCCTCTCCCGAAAACCTCCCGGGACAAATATTCTCCCGAAAATCTCTCGATTTTGAGCCGGAGCTGGAGGCCACGCCCCCTCCACCTCCATGCGGACCTGAGTGAGGACAGCCTTTTTTCACTACGGGAGGACAACAGGGTGACAAGAACTAAATCATCCAGACTAGAGATACATTGTATTATTATGTTTATCTTACCTAAAAATAAATATATTTATTAGTTAAAAAAAATAAAAAATAAATAAATGTTTACTATATTTTGCTAAAAACATCAAAATTAATTGTATTTTTATTTGTATTTTTTCTGACTCCTTAATACATCCAGCCATATAATTATACATTAAAAAAAACATATTTGAAATAATAAATTTTATATTATCATAATAATTAATTTAAAATGACCATATTTAATTATTAAAATAATTGCTTGTTTATCAACAACTTTAGCATTTTATTCATTACATTTTGAAGCTCTCAGAAGCCAAGTTATGTTATATTCCTTAATATTTATTCATGCAAGTTTGAAGTATCAATTATCTAAACACAGTTTTGTTTGCATATTTTCAGGATATATATATATATATATATATATATATATACGTATGTGTGGGAAAAAAAATCACAAGACTACTTCATCTCTACAGGCCTGTTTCATGAGGGGTTCCCTCAATCATCAGGAGATTCCTGATGATTGAGGGAATATATATATATATATATATATATATATATATATATATATATATATATATATATATATATACGTTTATGTATGAAATACTTGACTTGGTGAATTCTAGCTGTAAATATACTCCTCCCCTCTTAACCACGCCCCCAACCACGCCCCGCCCCACCCCCGACCTTGCCCGCCACCCCCACCATACAGCAAAAACGTCTCAACGAACATTGGACACAAATTCCTCAATCTGATTGACAAACACTTTCCCAAAGACAACACCCTAAGAAAAGTATTCAACAAGAACAACATTAAATTGAGCTACAGCTGCATGAACAATATACGACAAATCATCTCAAACCACAACAAAACAATTGCAAATGAGCCGTCGACCCCCAGACAGAGCGACTCCAAAACCAACAAAGGATGTAACTGTCGAAAGAAACCTGATTGCCCTCTCAACGGGGGGTGCTTACAAACATCAGTTGTCTACCAATCTAAGGTAACACGCAAGGACATTAACACATCCGACACATATGTAGGATTAACCGAGGGAGAGTTTAAAACCAGATGGAACAATCACAAGGCTTCTTTCAGGAACAAAAACCTGCGAAATACCACAGAACTCAGCAAACACATTTGGGACCTCAAAGACAATAATGTTGAATATTCAATAACATGGCAAATTCTTGCATCCAGCACACCTTACAATAGTGGTAATAAAAGATGCAACCTATGCTTGAAAGAGAAACTGTTTATTATTTACCGTCCAG
>NC_084566.2:43414124-43424124 GCF_033978685.3 Nerophis lumbriciformis | reverse complement strand
CCATGTTCCGCACCTCTATTGTCGAGGCGGCTGATTGGAGCTGTGGCCGCAAGGTAGTTGGTGCCTGTCGTGGCGGTATTTCTAGAACCCGTTGGTGGACACCGGCGGTGAGGGATGCCGTCAAGCTGAAGAAGGAGTCCTATCGGGTTCTTTTGGCTCATGGGACTCCTGAGGCAGCGGACAGGTACCGACAGGCCAAGCGGTGTGCGGCTTCAGCGGTCGCGGAGGCAAAAACTCGGACATGGGAGGAGTTCGGGGAAGCCATGGAAAACGACTTCCGGACGGCTTCGAAGCGATTCTGGACCACCATCCGCCGCCTCAGGAAGGGGAAGCAGTGCACTACCAACACCGTGTATGGTGCGAATGGTGTTCTGCTGACCTCGACTGCGGAAGTTGTGGATCGGTGGAGGGAATACTTCGAAGACCTCCTCAATCCCACCAACACGTCTTCCTATGAGGAAGCAGTGCCTGAGGAATCTGTGGTGGGCTCTCCTATTTCTGGGGCTGAGGTTGCTGAGGTAGTTAAAAAGCTCCTCGGTGGCAAGGCCCCGGGGGTGGATGAGATCCGCCCGGAGTTCCTTAAGGCTCTGGATGCTGTAGGGCTGTCTTGGTTGACAAGACTCTGCAGCATCGCGTGGACATCGGGGGCAGTACCTCTGGATTGGCAGACCGGGGTGGTGGTTCCTCTCTTTAAAAAGGGGAACCGGAGGGTGTGTTCTAACTATCGTGGGATCACACTCCTCAGCCTTCCCGGTAAGGTCTATTCAGGTGTACTGGAGAGGAGGCTACGCCGGATAGTCGAACCTCGGATTCAGGAGGAACAGTGTGGTTTTCGTCCTGGTCGTGGAACTGTGGACCAGCTCTATACTCTCGGCAGGGTCCTTGAGGGTGCATGGGAGTTTGCCCAACCAGTCTACATGTGCTTTGTGGACTTGGAGAAGGCATTCGACCGTGTCCCTCGGGAAGTCCTGTGGGGAGTGCTCAGAGAGTATGGGGTTTCGGACTGTCTGATTGTGGCGGTCCGCTCCCTGTATGATCAGTGTCAGAGCTTGGTTCGCATTGCCGGCAGTAAGTCGGACACGTTTCCGGTGGGGGTTGGACTCCGCCAAGGCTGCCCTTTGTCACCGATTCTGTTCATAACTTTTATGGACAGAATTTCTAGGCGCAGTCAAGGCGTTGAGGGGATCTGGTTTGATGGCTGCAGGATTAGGTCTCTGCTTTTTGCAGATGATGTGGTCCTGATGGCTTCATCTGGCCAGGATCTTCAGCTCTCACTGGATCGGTTCGCAGCTGAGTGTGAAGCGACTGGGATGAGAATCAGCACCTCCAAGTCCGAGTCCATGGTTCTCGCCCGGAAAAGGGTGGAGTGCCATCTCCGGGTTGGGGAGGAGATCTTGCCCCAAGTGGAGGAGTTCAAGTACCTCGGAGTCTTGTTCACGAGTGAGGGAAGAGTGAATCGTGAGATCGACAGGCGGATCGGTGCGGCGTCTTCAGTAATGCGGACGCTGTATCGATCCGTTGTGGTGAAGAAGGAGCTGAGCCGGAAGGCAAAGCTCTCAATTTACCGGTCGATCTACGTTCCCATCCTCACCTATGGTCATGAGCTTTGGGTTATGACCGAAAGGACAAGATCACGGGTACAAGCGGCCCAAATGAGTTTCCTCCGCCGGGTGGCGGGGCTCTCCCTTAGAGATAGGGTGAGAAGCTCTGTCATCCGGGGGGAGCTCAAAGTAAAGCCGCTGCTCCTCCACATGGAGAGGAGCCAGATGAGGTGGCTCGGGCATCTGGTCAGGATGCCACCCGAGCGCCTCCCTAAGGAGGTGTTTAGGGCATGTCCGACCGGTAGGAGGCCACGAGGAAGACCCAGGACACGTTGGGAAGACTATGTCTCCCGGCTGGCCTGGGAACGCCTCGGGATCCCCCGGGAGGAGCTGGACGAAGTGGCTGGGGAGAGGGAAGTCTGGGCTTCCCTGCTTAGGCTGCTGCCCCCGCGACCCGACCTCGGATAAGCGGAAGAAGATGGATGGATGGATGGATGGGTTTTAAAGTACACCGAGCAGCCACGACATTAGGGACGGCGGCACTGGGTTGAGCTCAGGGACCTTGTGGAGGAAAGTCCGTTCCCAAAGTCATGGCGTGATAACTTAAAAATTGTCAGGACGTGGACTATGGAGTGGTTGTTTTCCCGAGATGTAAGTGAACTTGGACCGGACATGGCGTGAAGGTAGTGACATCTTTTATTTTAAACACTAACAAACTGCAAAAAAAAGGATAGGCGCTCACAGGCGGAGATAAACTTGGCTAAAGAAAACAAAAACTAGGACAAAGGCAAAACTACAGGTAAAAGCCAGTAAATTAGAATATTTAGAAAAACTTGATTTATTTCAGTAATTGCATTCAAAAGGTGTAACTTGTACATTATATTTATTCATTGCACACAGACTGATGCATTCAAATGTTTATTTCATTTAATTTTGATGATTTGAAGTGGCAACAAATGAAAATCCAAAATTCCGTGTGTCACAAAATTAGAATATTGTGTAAGGGTTAAATTTTGAAGACACCTGGTGCCACAAACTAATCAGCTGATTAACTCAAAACACCTGCAAAGGGCTTTAAATGGTCTCTCAGTCCAGTTCTGAAGCCTACACAAACATAAGGAAGACTTCAGATTTGACAGCTGTCCAAAAGGCAACCATCGACACATTGCACAAGGAGGGAAAGACACAAAAGGTTATTGCTGAAGAGGCTGGCTGTTCTCAGAGCTCTGTGTCCAAACACATTAATGGAGAGGCAAAGGGAAGGAAAAACTGTGGTCAGAAAAAATGTACAAGCGATAGGGATCACCGCGCCCTGGTCAAGATTGTGAAAAAAAACCCATTCAAAAATGTGGGGGAGATTCAGAAGGAGTGGACAGCTGCTGGAGTCAGTGCTTCAAGATCCACCACCAAGAGACGCTTGAAAGACATGGGTTTCAACTGCCGCATACCTCGTGTCAAGCCACTGTTGACCAAGAAACAGCGCGAAAAGCGTCTCACCTGGGCTAAGGAAAAAAAGAGCTGGAGTGCTGCTGAGTGGTCCAAAGTCATGTTTTCTGACGAAAGCAAATTTTGCATTTCCTTTGGAAATCGAGGTCCCAGAGTCTGGAGGAAGACAGGAGAGGCACAGGATCCACGTTGCCTGAAGTCTAGTGTAAAGTTTCCACCATCAGTGATGGTTTGGGGTGCCATGTCATCTGCTGGTGTCGGTCCACTCTGTTTCCTGAGATCCAGGGTCAACGCAGCCGTCTACCAGCAAGTTTTAGAGCACTTCATGCTTCCTGCTGCTGACCTGCTCTATGGAGATGGAGATTTCAAGTTCCAACAGGACTTGGCGCCTGCATACAGCGCAAAATCTACCCGTGCCTGGTTTACGGACCATGGTATTTCTGTTCTAAATTGGCCCGCCAACTCCCCTGACCTTAGCCCCATAGAAAATCTGTGGGGTATTGTGAAAAGGAAGATGCAGAATGCCAGACCCAAAAACGCAGAAGAGTTGAAGGCCACTATCAGAGCAACCTGGGCTCTCATAACACCTGAGCAGTGCCAGAAACTCATCGACTCCATGCCACGCCGCATTAACGCAGTAATTGCGGCAAAAGGAGCTCCAACCAAGTATTGAGTATTGTACATGCTCATATTTTTCATTTTCATACTTTTCAGTTGGCCAACATTTCTAAAAATCCCTTTTTTGTATTAGCCTTAAGTAATATTCTAATTTTGTGACACACGGAATTTTGGATTTTCATTTGTTGCCACTTCAAATCATCAAAATTAAATGAAATAAACATTTGAATGCATCAGTCTGTGTGCAATGAATAAATATAATGTACAAGTTACACCTTTTGAATGCAATTACTGAAATAAATCAAGTTTTTCAAAATATTCTAATTTACTGGCTTTTACCTGTATATACGTATTTATTCATTTTATTAATTTTGGCCAAAGGAGGCGCATTTCAATTTCTTACACACACTTGTTATTTCATATGTTGACCAGAGGGGGGAGCACTTTTAAAAGCGACACACAGTCTATTGGAAAAATCCCTCCTTTTTGGGACCACCCTCATTTTGATAGATGTCACCACTGTTCGCACCTCCTCTTATGAAAGATACTTTTCCTTCTTCATGTCTCAAAAAGGCTAGAAGTACAAGAATACACACACACACACACACACACACACACACACACTCTTGTACTTCTTGCCTTCTTGAGACCTGAGTAAAATGCCTCCCTCTTTAGGACCAGCCTTTCTAGATATATAAAGAAGTGTATTTACAACATTAATAATATATACATACTATGCAAATATGAAAAAAAGCTTGTTGTGAAAAATGAGTTGGAATTTCACAAGAAAAAGGTCACCATTTTATAACAAAAGTCATCATTTTACTGAACGCAAGTCAAAGTTTTACAAGAAAACCTGAACATTTGTGCAATATTATGATAAATGTTGAAATTATAATAATAATCTGAATTTTACTTTGCAAAATGATGACGAAAGTCATAATTTTACTCAAAATGTTTTACTATTTTACAAGAACAACAACAAAAAAATGTCAATATTGTGATAAAAGTCTGAATTTTATATGACAAATGTCACCATTTTGCATTAAAAATAATTTGACATTAAAAAGTAACAATTTTACAAGAATATATTGCAATAGAAGCAGGAAGAAAATGAGATTTTAGTTCATTTATTTTTTATTTTTTGTTTGTAATTGGTTTTTAATCTTCATTATTTACTTCAAGTTATTACAGTATGTCTCTATATACATATTTATTTATTTTATTAATTTTGGCCAAAGGAGGCGCATTTCAATTTCTTACACACACTTGTTATTTCATATGTTGACCAGAGGGGGGAGCACTTTTAAAAGCGACACACAGTCTATTGGGAAAAATCCCTCCTTTTTGGGACCACCCTCATTTTGATAGATGTCACCACTGTTCACACCTCCTCTTATGGAAGATACTTTTCCTTCTTCATGTCTCAAGACGGCTAGAAGTACAAGAATACACACACACACACACACACACTCTTGTACTTCTTGCCTTCTTGAGACCTGAGAAAAATGCCTCCCTCTTTAGGACCAGCCTTTCTAGATATATAAAGAAGTGTATTTACAACATTAATAATATATACATACTTTGCAAATATAAAAAAAAAGCTTGTTGTGAAAAATGAGTTGGAATTTCACAAGAAAAAGGTCACCATTTTATAACAAAAGTCATCATTTTACTGAACGCAAGTCAAAGTTTTACAAGAAAAACCGAACATTTGTGCAATATTATGATAAATGTTGAAATTATAATAACAATCTGAATTTTACTTGGCAAAATGATGACAAAAGTCATAATTTTACTCAAAATGTTTTACTATTTTACAAGAACAACAACAAAAAAAATTCAATATTGTGATAAAAGTCTGAATTTTTATATGACAAATGTCACCATTTTGCATTAAAAATAATTTTACATTAAAAAGTAACAATTTTACAAGAATATATTGCAATAGAAGCAGAAAGAATATGAGATTTTAGTTAATTTATTTTTTATTTTTTGTTTGTAATTGGTTTTTAATCTTCATTATTTACTTCAAGTTATTACAGTATGTCTCTATATACATATTTATTTATTTTTATTAATTTTGGCCAAAGGAGGCGCATTTCAATTTCTTACACACACTTGTTATTTCATATGTTGACCAGAGGGGGGAGCACTTTTAAAAGCGACACACAGTCTATTGGGAAAAATCCCTCCTTTTTGGGACCACCCTCATTTTGATAGATGTCACCACTGTTCACACCTCCTCTTATGAAAGATACTTTTCCTTCTTCATGTCTCAAGACGGCTAGAAGTACAAGAATACACACACACACACACACACACACACACACACACACACACACACACACTCTTGTACTTCCTGCCTTCTTGAGACCTGAGAAAAATGCCTCCCTCTTTAGGACCAGCCTTTCTAGATATATAAAGAAGTGTATTTACAACATTAATAATATATACATACTATGCAAATATTAAAAAAAAGCTTGTTGTGAAAAATGAGTTGGAATTTCACAAGAAAAAGGTCACCAGTTTATAACAAAAGTCATAATTTTACCAAACGCAAGTCAAAGTTTTACAAGAAAAACCGAACATTTGTGCAATATTATGATAAATGTTGAAATTATAATAACAATCTGAATTTTACTTGGCAAAATGATGACAAAAGTCATAATTTTACTCAAAATGTTTTACTATTTTACAAGAACAACAACAAAAAATGTCAATATTGTGATAAAAGTCTGAATTCTATATGACAAATGTCACCATTTTGCATTAAAAATAATTTTACATTAAAAAGTAACAATTTTACAAGAATATATTGCAATAGAAGCAGAAAGAATACTAGATTTTAGTTAATTTATTTTTTATTTTTTGTTTGTAATTGGTTTTTAATCTTCATTATTTACTTCAAGTTATTACAGTATGTCTCTATATACATATTTATTTATTTTTATTAATTTTAGCCAAAGGAGGCGCATTTCAATTCCTTACACACACTTGTTATTTCATATGTTGACCAGAGGGGGGAGCACTTTTAAAAGCGACACACAGTCTATTGGGAAAAATCCCTCCTTTTTGGGACCACCCTCATTTTGATAGATGTCACCACTGTTCACACCTCCTCTTATGGAAGATACTCTTCCTTCTTCATGTCTCAAGAATGCTAGAAGTACAAGAATACACACACACACACACACACTCTTGTACTTCTTGCCTTCTTGAGACCCGAGAAAAATGCCTCCCTCTTTAGGACCAGCCTTTCTAGATATATAAAGAAGTGTATTTACAACATTAATAATATATACATACTATGCAAATATAAAAAAAGCTTATTGTGAAAAATGAGTTGGAATTTCACAAGAAAAAAGGTCACCATTTTATAACAAAAGTCATCATTTTACTGAACGCAAGTCAAAGTTTTACAAGAAAAACCGAACATTTGTGCAATATTATGATAAATGTTGAAATTATAATAACAATCTGAATTTTACTTGGCAAAATGATGACAAAAGTCATAATTTTACTCAAAATGTTTTACTATTTTACAAGAACAACAACAAAAAATTTCAATATTGTGATTAAAGTCTGAATTTTATATGACAAATGTCACCATTTTTGCATTAAAAATAATTTTACATTAAAAAGTAACAATTTTACAAGAATACATTGCAATAGAAGCAGAAAGAATACGAGATTTTAGTTAATTCATTTTTTATTTTTTGTTTGTAATTGGTTTTTAATCTTCATTATTTACTTCAAGTTATTACAGTATGTCTCTATATACATATTTATTTATTTTTATTAATTTTGGCCAAAGGAGGCGCATTTCAATTTCTTACACACACTTGTTATTTCATATGTTGACCAGAGGGGGGAGCACTTTTAAAAGCGACACACAGTCTATTGGGAAAAATCCCTCCTTTTTGGGACCACCCTCATTTTGATAGATGTCACCACTGTTCACACCTCCTCTTATGGAAGATACTTTTCCTTCTTCATGTCTCAAGACGGCTAGAAGTACAAGAATACACACACACACACACACACACACACACTCTTGTACTTCTTGCCTTCTTGAGACCTGAGAAAATTGCCTCCCTCTTTAGGACCAGCCTTTCTAGATATATAAAGAAGTGTATTTACAACATTAATAATATATACATACTATGCAAATATGAAAAAAAAGCTTGTTGTGAAAAATGAGTTGGAATTTCACAAGAAAAAGGTCACCATTTTATAACAAAAGTCATCATTTTACTGAACGCAAGTCAAAGTTTTACAAGAAAAACCGAACATTTGTGCAATATTATGATAAATGTTGAAATTATAATAACAATCTGAATTTTACTTGGCAAAATGATGACAAAAGTCATAATTTTACTCAAAATGTTTTACTATTTTACAAGAACAACAACAAAAAAATGTCAATATTGTGATAAAAGTCTGAATTTTATATGACAAATGTCACCATTTTGCATTAAAAATAATTTTACATTAAAAAGTAACAATTTTACAAGAATATATTGCAATAGAAGCAGAAAGAATATGAGATTTTAGTTAATTTATTTTTTATTTTTTTTGTTTGTAATTGGTTTTTAATCTTCATTATTTACTTCAAGTTATTACAGTATGTCTCTATATACGTATTTATTTATTTTATTAATTTTGGCCAAAGGAGGCGCATTTCAATTTCTTACACACACTTGTTATTTCATATGTTGACCAGAGGGGGGAGCACTTTTAAAAGCGACACACAGTCTATTGGAAAAATCCCTCCTTTTTGGGACCACCCTCATTTTGATAGATGTCACCACTGTTCACACCTCCTCTTGTGGAAGATACTTTTCTTTCTTCATGTCTCAAGACGGCTAGAAGTACAAGAATACACACACACACACACACACACACACACACACTCTTGTACTTCTTGCCTTCTTGAGACCTGAGAAAAATGCCTCCCTCTTTAGGACCAGCCTTTCTAGATATATAAAGAAGTGTATTTACAACATTAATAATATATACATACTATGCAAATATAAAAAAAAGCTTGTTGTGAAAAATGAGTTGGAATTTCACAAGAAAAAGGTCACCATTTTATAACAAAAGTCATGATTTTACTGAACGCAAGTCAAAGTTTTACAAGAAAAACTGAACATTTGTGCAATATTATGATAAATGTTGAAATTATAATAACAATCTGAATTTTACTTGGCAAAATGATGACAAAAGTCATAATTTTACTCAAAATGTTTTACTATTTTACAAGAACAACAACAAAAAAATGTCAATATTGTGATAAAAGTCTAAAATTTTATATGACAAATGTCACCATTTTGCATTAAAAATAATTTTACATTAAAAAGTAACAATTTTACAAGAATATATTGCAATAGAAGCAGAAAGAATACGAGATTTTAGTTAATTTATTTTTTTATTTTTTGTTTGTAATTGGTTTTTAATCTTCATTATTTACTTCAAGTTATTACAGTATGTCTCTATTATACATATTTATTTATTTTATTAATTTTGGCCAAAGGGGGCGCATTTCAATTTCTTACACACACTTGTTATTTCATATGTTGACCAGAGGGGGGAGCACTTTTAAAAGCGACACACAGTCTATTGGGAAAAATCCCTCCTTTTTGGGACCACCCTCATTTTGATAGATGTCACCACTGTTCACACCTCCTCTCATGGAAGATACTTTTCCTTCTTCATGTCTCAAGACGGCTAGAAGTACAAGAATACACACACACACACACACACACACACACACACACACACACACACACACACACACACTCTTGTACTTCTTGCCTTCTTGAGACCTGAGAAAAAAGCCTCCCTCTTTAGGACCAGCCTTTCTAGATATATAAAGAAGTGTATTTACAACATTAATAATATATACATACTATGCAAATATAAAAAAAAAGCTTGTTGTGAAAAATGAGTTGGAATTTCACAAGAAAAAGGTCACCATTTTATAACAAAAGTCGTCATTTTACTGAACGCAAGTCAAAGTTTTACAAGAAAAACTGAACATTTGTGCAATATTATGGTAAATGTTGAAATTATAATAACAATCTGAATTTTACTTGGCAAAATGATGACAAAAGTCATCATTTTACTCAAAATGTTTTGCTATTTTACAAGAACAACAACAAAAAATGTCAATATTGTGATAAAAGTCTGAATTCTATATGACAAATGTCACCATTTTGCATTAAAAATAATTTTACATTAAAAAGTAACAATTTTACAAGAATATATTGCAATAGAAGCAGAAAGAATATGGGATTTTAGTTAATTTATTTTTTATTTTTTGTTTGTAATTGGTTTTTAATCTTCATTATTTACTTCAAGTTATTGTCTCTATATACATATTTATTTATTTT
>NC_084566.2:43406624-43411624 GCF_033978685.3 Nerophis lumbriciformis | reverse complement strand
GAGCTCATCTAAAATGGACTG
Organism: Nerophis lumbriciformis; assembly: GCF_033978685.3. Classification (NCBI taxonomy): domain Eukaryota; kingdom Metazoa; phylum Chordata; class Actinopteri; order Syngnathiformes; family Syngnathidae; genus Nerophis; species Nerophis lumbriciformis. The sequence goes on along the minus strand of NC_084566.2, from coordinate 43,411,603 downwards.
ATGCAAAGTGGAAAAGTCTTCTGTGGTCTGACGATTCCACATTTCAAATAGTTTTTTTTTGGAAACTGTGGACGTCGTGTCATCCGGAATAAAGAGGAAAAGAACCATCCGGTCTGTTCTAGGCGCAAAGTTCAAAAGCCAGCAAGACATGGGTAACTTACACATCTGTGAAGGTGCCATTAATGCTGAAAGGTACATACAGGTTTTGGGGCAACATATGTTGCCATCCAAGCAACGTCTTTTTCATGGACGCCCCTGCTTATTTCAGCATACAGTGTGGGAACTAGACTGGCCTGCCTGTAGTCCAGACCTGTCTCCTATTGAAGTTTATGATTATTTGGAAGAAAAAAAATTAAGTCTTTGTCTTTGCAGTCTATTCAATTGAATATAAGTTGAAAAGGATTTGTTGTATTCTCTTTTTATTTACCATTTACACAACGTGACAACTTCACTGCTTTTGGGGTTTGTATTTTATGTTTATGATGATGTGTTATATTATACTTGTGTAAAAAAATCATGACCAGGTCGACATTACAAATGCAATCCAGTTCTCAATTGCTTTTCCTGGATCAATAAATGTCAAATGAAAAAAAATGAAAAAACTTCAAATAAATGAATGAACTTAGTAAAATGCATCAATAAATATTACAATAGGATTATTATTTTGATTAAATCAAATAAAAATAAATATTTTAAAAAAATTTTTTGATGGATAATATAATTATTTAAAAAAACACAATAATAAAAGAAAATTCCTTTCTATGTGATTTATTTAAATAAAAGTAAATATTAAAAAAAATAAAAAATTCCATGGATAATAGAATGATAAAATAGCACAATACTAAAAAAATTTCTCTGTCATTAAATAAAATACAAATAAATTTATATATATTTTTGATGGATAATAGAATTATAAAAAAAAACAAAATACTAAAAAATGTCCTCTCTATGTAATAAAATAAAATAAAAATAAATATTAAAAAAAGTGTTTTCGATAGATAATAGAATTATAAAAAAACTAAGTACTAAAAAAATGTCCTGTCAATGTGATTATATAAAATTTAAATAAATATTTTTAAAACATTTTTCGATAGATAATAGAATTATAAAAAAAACACAATACTAAAAAAAATTCCTCTATATGTAATTAAATAAAATAGAAATACATCTTAAAAAAAGTGTTTTCGATAGATATTAGAATTATAAAAAAACTAAGTACTAAAAAAATGTCCTGTCAATGTGATTATATAAAATTTAAATAAATATTTTTTTAAAATTTTTCGATAGATAATAGAATTATAAAAAAAACACAATACTAAAAAAAAATTCCTCTATATGTAATTAAATAAAATAGAAATAAATCTTAAAAAAAGTGTTTTCGATAGATATTAGAATTATAAAAAAACTAAGTACTTAAAAAATGTCCTGTCAATGTGATTATATAAAATTTAAATAAATATTTTTAAAACATTTTTCGATAGATAATAGAATTATAAAAAAAACACAATACTAAAAAAAAATTCCTCTATATGTAATTAAATAAAATAGAAATACATCTTAAAAAAAGTGTTTTCGATAGATATTAGAATTATAAAAAAACTAAGTACTAAAAAAATGTCCTGTCAATGTGATTATATAAAATTTAAATAAATATTTTTAAAACATTTTTCGATAGATAATAGAATTATAAAAAAAACACAATACTAAAAAAAAATTCCTCTATATGTAATTAAATAAAATAGAAATAAATCTTAAAAAAAAGTGTTTTCGATAGATATTAGAATTATAAAAAAACTAAGTACTAAAAAAATGTCCTGTCAATGTGATTATATAAAATTTAAATAAATATTTTTAAAACATTTTTCGATAGATAATACAATTATTAAAAAAAACACAATACTAAAAAAATGCCTCTCTATGTAATTAAATAAAATAGAAATAAATCTTAAATAAAGTGTTTTCGATAGATATTAGAATTATAAAAAAACTAAGTACTAAAAAAATGTCCTGTCAATGTGATTATATAAAATTTAAATAAATATTTTTAAAACATTTTTCGATAGATAATACAATTATAAAAAAAAACACAATACTAAAAAAATGCCTCTCTATGTAATTAAATAAAATAGAAATAAATATTTAAAAACATTTTTTCGATAGATAATAGAACTATAAAAAACTAAGTACTAAAAAAATGTCCTGTCAATGTGATTATATAAAATGTAAATAAATATTTTTTAAAGATTTTTCGATAGATAATACAATTATAAAAAAAACACAATACTAAAAAAAATTCCTCTCTATGTAATTAAATAAAATAGAAATAAATATTTAAAAACATTTTTTTGATAGATAATAGAATTATAAAACAACAAAGTACTAAAAAAACGACTCTATGATAAAATTAAAATAAATATTTAAAAAAAATGTTTCAATAGATAATAGAATTATAAAAAAAAAATACTAAAAAAAATTTCCTTTCTATGTGATTAATTTAAATAAAAGGGAATATTAAAAAAAAAATCTATAGATAATAGAATTATAAAAAAAACACAATACTAAAAAAATGTCCTCTCTATGTAAGTAAATACAATACATCTAAATATACATATATTTTAAACATTTTTCGATAGATAATAGAATTATAAAAAAAAACACAATACTAAAATAGTGTCCTCTCTATGTGATTAAATAAAATTAAAATATTTTTTTTCCGATAGATAATAGAATTATTAAAAAAACAAAATACTAAAAAATGTTTCCTTTCTATGTGATTAATTTAAATAAAAGTGAATATTAAAAAAAAAAAATCTATAGATAATAGAATTATAAAAAATCACAATACTAAAATAGTGTCCTCTCTATGTGATTAAATAAAATTAAAATAATAATATATATTTTATTTCTATAGATAATATAATTATTTAAAAAAAAACTAAGTACTAAAAAAATGTCCTTTCTATGATAAAATAAAAATAAATATTTAAAAAAAATTTTTTGATAGATTATAGAATTATAAAAAAAAACATGATATAATCCAGGTCAATGGATGGATCTTTTTGCATGAAGAAATAAAACTAGATGGACCTTTTTTAATGAAGAAATAAAAACAAGAGTTACTGCTTCAGGAATTCTGTCTTCTGATGTCTTTTTGGATTTATTTCGCCTTCAGTCAAAGTCTTCATTTGTGTTCCCTGTGACCAATCGTGGTTCTAAGTGCGATCAAAGGAATCGATCCCATGGAGAACCGTGCGGGCCCTCCAGACGTTTCCCCCAAAAGACACTCTTGTTGCCCGGAGGAGGGCCGCTCAAATGAAACGGTTCTGTCTCCGTGTCTCCGCGGGGGGCCCATTGTGGGTTTTTGTCCCCAGATTAGGGCTGGTATGGATCCGGCTAATCCTGCCTGCTCTTCCATGTGGGAGGACCAGCGGGGCGTCTTTGCTGTCCAGCCGGCCGTGACTTAACGGCTGTGAGATTGAGTTTTGTACACCGGCCGAGATTTGTCTCGGGATTTAAAGCACGGCCCTCAAAGACGGACAGGCGTTCCCACGGCAACCCCCGCATGTGTGTTCCTCCAAACACTGATTGCAAAGCAGCTGTCCAAGAGACAGTCCAGTCCATAGTGGATCTAACATAATAGTGAGAGTCCAGTCCATAGTGGATCTAACATAATAGTGAGAGTCCAGTCCATAGTGGATCTAACATAATAGTGTGAGAGTCCAGTCCATAGTGGATCTAACATAATAGTGTGAGAGTCCAGTCCATAGTGGATCTAACATAATAGTGTGAGAGTCCAGTCCATAGTGGATCTAACATAATAGTGTGAGTCCAGTTCATAGTGGATCTAACATAATAGTGTGAGAGTCCAGTCCATAGGGGATCTAACATAATAGTGTGAGTCAAGTCCATAGTAGATCTAACATAATAGTGTGAGAGTCCAGTCCATAGTGGATCTAACATAATAGTGTGAGTCTAGTCCATAGTAGATCTAACATAACAGTGAGAGTCCAGTCCATAGTGAATCTAACATAATAGTGAGAGTCCAGTCCATAGTGGACCTAGTTAATAGTGTGAGAGTCCAGTCCATAGTGGATCTAACATAATAGTGTGAGAGTCCAGTCCATAGTGGATCTAGCATAATAGTGTGAGAGTCCAGTCCATAGTGGATCTAACATAATAGTGTGAGAGTCCAGTCCATAGTGGATCTATCATAATAGTGAGAGTCCAGTCCATAGTGGATCTAACATAATAGTATGAGAGTCCAGTCCATAGTGGATCTAACATAATAGTAAGAGTCCATTCCATAGTGGATCTAACATAATAGTGAGAGTCCAGTCCATAGTGGAGCTAACATAATAGTGTGAGAGTCCAGTCCATAGTGGATATAACATAATAGTGAGAGTCCAGTCCATAGTGGATCTAACATAATAGTGTGAGAGTCCAGTCCATAGTGGATCTAACATAATAGTGTGAGAGTCCAGTCCATAGTGGATCTAACATAATAGTGTGAGAGTCCAGTCCATAGTGGATCTAACATAATAGTGAGAGTCCAGTCCATAGTGGATCTAACATAATAGTGAGAGTCCAGTCCATAGTGGATCTAACATAATATTGTGAGAGTCCAGTCCATAGTGGATCTTGCATAATAGTGAGAGAGTCCAGTCCATAGTGGATCTAGCATAATAGTGTGAGAGTCCAGTCCATAGTGGATCTAACATAATAGTGAGAGAGTCCAGTCCATAGTGGATCTAACATAATAGTGAGAGTCCAGTCCATAGTGGATCCAACATAATAGTGAGAGTCCAGTCCATAGTGGATCTAGTTAATAGTGTGAGAGTCCAGTCCATGGTGGATCTAACATAATACTGAGAGTCCAGTCCATAGTAGAACTAACATAATAGTGAGAGTCCAGTCCATAGTGGATCTAACATAATAGTGTGAGAGTCCAGTCCATAGTGGATCTAACATAATAGTGAGAG
>NC_084566.2:43386624-43404124 GCF_033978685.3 Nerophis lumbriciformis | reverse complement strand
TCATTTTTCTATTTGCATGCAATAATGTTTCTCAACTTCTTTATTAAAGTTTTTTTTTTTTTTATCACCTGGCCATTATTTAGCCCCGTCGTATAGTATTTATTATTATTTATTGGTATCTCATGATAAAAAAGCACAGACTGCGTCACCAACATGTGTTAAACAGACAGTATTGAAAGAACAGACATATTTTTGGAGAAAGTCTGCGCCTCAAACCGAATCATTTACTAAAAGCGGGCGTATGGAAATTCCTATTCATAAATGTGACGCCTGTGCGGCGTTGACGTGCTTGATGAAAACACAAAAGGTGCAAATGCAAATAAAGTGGATGCTTTGCTAAATAGTCTGGAATATGGAAACGACATTGAAATGAGGACAATGTTTAATCAAAGCGTTGTTAATTGGCTGCAAATGTGCAAACACAACATGAACACATTATCACCTCGGAGCTCGTCGGTTGGGAACAAAGCATCTGGAATGTTTGCACATCCTGAAGGGGGAAGCTGGCGATATCAGCGTTCATTTGGACACACAAACCCAATATTTACCATCGTTCAGCCCCCCCATTTCCACCTCTTGACAACTTCTTCCTGCATAAACGCGTCGCCCTGCGCGCCAGCTTGGGTTTCTGCTGGTGTTGACGGTCTCTATTTGTGTAGCCGTGTTAGCGGCGGGAAGAGAGTGGCGTAAAAATAGAAACTGACCACATCAGATGGCACACGTCCTCCATTCCCTTGTTGATTAATATTATTATTGTTTGATTATTATTGATATATATATAATCTATATATATATAATAAATACCTAGAGCTATACTGCCCCTTTGTGGTCTGTGCCGTCTATACTCCTCCCTCGTTAATTCCTACACATAGTCTTACACCATACACACTCTTGGATGAGTGCTTAGTTCCCCGTGAGGCGACAGGTCACCGAGGCGTGGCGGTCTTCAGAAAGGAGGTCGTGGCTGAGAAGACGACGCCCTGCAGAGTTTCAAAACTGAACACCGGTAAGGATCAGCCACCCCCACCGAGGAAACCAATGATCTCACTCTTCATGTCTCTATACGCAAAGCATGGTGAGGCCTGGAGTGTAAAGTGGGACTTAAAGCAGCGGTGTGTAACATCGTGTTGATGCTACTAAGTGGTATAATGTGCCTGCCATTGCTGCTACTTTTGTATTGTTGGTGGACCAGCCAGGACACTTCTTGTAGGCGCTCGCACTACCAAAAACTGTTACTTACTATATTGTTTACACATGCTTTTAATTAGGAGTTCTTACGTACGGGAGGAGGAGAGACGGTACAGACCACAAAGGGGTAGTATCGCTCGAGGTATTTATTTTATATACACATACAAGGTACTAACAGTGCATGGTACTAACAGTGCATGGTACTGACAGTGCATGGTACTAACAGTGCATGGTACTAACAGTGCAAGGTACTAACAGTGCATGGTACTAACAGTGCAAGGCACTAACAGTGCATGGTACTAACAGTGCATGGTACTAACAATGGTATGTTGCGTCCGATGTACAGCGAGCTCTGCTTGGAGATAAGTGACTCCACTGGTTCTGAGCGATGATTCCCAGACATCAGATGACCACAGCTGATATTTAGCGCGGTCAATGCCGAGTGCTTACATTTGCCTTCAAAGTTAACCGCAAGCGCTGCCGGCGAGACACGGACCCCGGAGGGCCCGCACACGCCGCAATATGCAATTACCTTCTAACTGCTGCTGTTGTTTCAGCGTGTGCAGAGAATGATAGGTGTGGACGCAGCGCTGAGGGGGGAAATGGGTCATTATCAGAGAGTATAGCTCACATACCATCGCTGATGTTTGCACTGGAATTTAATCCTCGGCGTGTGTGTGTGTGTGTGTGTGTGTGTGTGTGTGTGTGTGTGTGTGTGTGTGTGTGTGTGTGTGTGTGTGTGTGTGTGTGTGTGTTGAGCGCGTTCATCCGTATCATCCACTTTCAATATTTAGGCAAAGCGGCCCAGCTCCGTGTTTGCTAAACCTCTTCAAAAGTGCACCCCTGCATGTATTTGGCCTGAGTGGAAGTGACAGGGAGGCGCTTGGCTGCAGACAAAAAAGACGACACACACACACACACACACACACACACACACACGCCGCCATGTTCGCTTTGTCCTTCATCAGCCCTCCGCTGCCCCCCCCCTCCATCTCATTAATGGATGGATAGATGATCAATAGTGGCGAGGCAGTCGAGGAGGGGATTAGGATTAGAAATCGATGGCTTTGTTTTCTTGGGCCTGCCAAAGATAAACACTGCCTTAAGACACTGACAGACTTTTGACGACTGCTCGTGTGTGTGTGTGTGTGTGTGTGTGTGTGTGTGTGTGTGTGTGTGTGTGTGTGTGTGTGTGTGTGTGTGTGTGTGTGTGTGTGTGTGTGTGTGTGTGTGCGCGTGTGTGGCCATGATTTACCGTATTTTTCGGACCATAGGGCGCACTGCTGATGAGCGGGTCTATTTGCATACATAAGGTGCATTAAAAGGGTCATATTATTATTATTTTCTACATATATATGTTATATTTTATATTGCTACTATGGTATATTTTTAGTCCACGTTATACCTTTTTCTGTTTGCCCTCTTTTTGTGCCCTTGTGTGCATGATCCTTTCCAACCTGACCCTTTCCATCCTTTGTAACTGAGCCACTGTGTGAGTTGGTCTATGTCTAAGTCAGGGGTGCTCACACTTTTTCTGCAGGCGAGCTACTTTTCAATTGATCAAGTCGTGGGGATCTACCTCATTCATATATATCATTTATATTTACTTATTTATGAAACATATGTTTTTGTTAACAAGTTAAAGGTGTTTAATGATAATGCAAGCATGTTTAACACATATAGTTAATATTGTTAACAGGTTAAAGGTGTTTAAAGATAATACAAGCATGTTTAACACATATAGTTAATATTGTTAACAAGATAAAGGTGGTTAAAGATAATACAAGCATGTTTAACACATATAGTTAATATTGTTAACAACTTAAAGGTGTTTAAAGATAATACAAGCATGTTTAACACATATAGTTAATATTGTTAACAAGTTAAAGGTGTTTAAAGATAATACAAGCATGTTTAACACATATAGTTAATATTGTTAACAAGTTAAAGGTGTTTAATGATAATGCAAACATGTTTAACACATATAGTTAATATTGTTAATACACTAAAGGTGTTTAATGATAATGCAAGCATGTTTAACACATATAGTTAATATTGTTAACAAGTTAAAGGTGTTTAAAGATAATGCAAGCATGTTTAACACATATAGTTAATATTGTTAACAAGTTAAAGGTGTTTAATGATAATGCAAACATGTTTAACACATATAGTTAATATTGTTAATACATTAAAGGTGTTTAATGATAATGCAAGCATGTTTAACACATATAGTTAATATTGTTAACAAGTTAAAGGTGTTTAAAGATAATGCAAGCATGTTTAGCACATATAGTTAATATTGTTAACAACCTAAAGGTGGTTAAAGATAATACAAGCATGTTTAACACATATAGTTATTATTGTTAACAAGTTAAAGGTGATTAATGATAATACAAGCATGTTTAACACATATAGTTAATATTGTTAACAAGTTAAAGGTGTTTAAAGATAATACAAGCATGTTTAACACATATAGTTAATATTGTTAACAAGTTAAAGGTGTTTAAAGATAATACAAGCATGTTTAACACAAATAGTTAATATTGTTAACAACTTAAAGGTGTTTAAAGATAATACAAGCATGTTTAACACATATAGTTAATATTGTTAACAAGTTAAAGGTGTTTAAAGATAATACAAGCATGTTTAACACATATAGTTAATATTGTTAACAAGTTAAAGGTGGTTAAAGATAATACAAGCATGTTTAACACATATAGTTAATATTGTTAACAAGTTAAAGGTGTTTAAAGATAATACAAGCATGTTTAACACATATAGTTAATATTGTTAACAACTTAAAGGTGTTTAAAGATAATACAAGTATGTTTAACACATATAGTGAATATTGTTAATAAGTTAAAAGTGTTTAGAGATAATACAAGCATGTTTAACACATATAGATTCCTTTCTTTCATGAAGACAAGAATATAAGTTGGTGTATTACCTGATTGTGATGACTTGCATTGATTGGAATCAGACAGTGGTGATGATAACGTCCGCATTTTTGAATGGAGGAGAAAAAAAGTCCTCCTTTCTGTCCAATACCACATGAAAGTGGTTGGTTTTTGGCATCTTATTTGTCCAGCTTCCGTACTCCTTTGTATACACTTTACAAGAAATACATTGTCGGCTTTCTGAGACTCTTATTTTGGTAGCGCAGGCAGGATGAAGCAGAGCTTTTATTGTGCAACTGTGCAGTCGGTCTTTGGAGTTTTGACGACAGGTACGGCGCCAGAGTCTGTTGAAATAAAGTGTTTCTCGCCTTCCAGTCGGTCATTTTAATGAGCTGGCAGCAGCCAGCGTCATCTCAGAAGACCCTCGGGTGCCGTGAATGTCAATCAAGTGACGAAAGTGACGTCATAGTGAAGATTTATGATCGCTCATTTTTAGGACTATTTTTTTTAATGCCTGGCTGGTGATCGACTGACACACCCTCCGAGATCGACCGGTAGATCGCGATCGACGTCTAAATAACATGTGATGGTGGTTCTTTGGTCAAAATGTTGCATAGATCAAGTCACTTTCTGACAGTCTCTTCAGGATGCGCCTCTTATTTACGTGCCTCCACTTTGACAGCATCTTCTCCTTTTCATCTTTTGTTGTAGCGGTAGTTTTGGTTGCTTTCATAGCGAGTCTACTGACAGATATAAGTTAGAAGTGTACGCTACTTTGTATTAGAAATGGCAACAGCAACCCTGATTTACCGTATTTTTCGGACCATAGGGCGCACTGCAGATGAGCGTGTCTATTTGCATACATAAGGCGCATTAAAGGAGTCATATTATTATGATTTTTTTCTACATTTAAATACTTCCTTGTGGTCTACATAACATGTGATGGTGGTTCTTTGGTCAAAATGTTGCGTAGATGATGTTTTACAGACCATCTTCAAGGGTGCGCCGTATTGTGGGCGGGTCTTATTTACGTGCTTCCACTTCGACAGCGTCTTCTCGCCGTCATCTTTGTTGTACCGGCAGTTTTTGGCGCCGCCATAGCGAGTCTACTGACAGACACAAGTTAGAACTGCACTTATTGAGGAGCTTATTGACTACGGCGTGGACTTATGCAGATCCCAAATACACATCAGCAGGTACCAATAGGTTAGAAAAGTAGGATTTGCATAATATTGCGAAACAAAACGCCAGATAATGTCTCCTAATAGGTGCCATTTTGTGGTCCTTATACACACACCATAATAATACTGTATGTTGAAGCACAGTACGTCTGACTATGGTAGCCGTAACGCTCCGACATTCCATCAAGTGGTGCAACTTCATAGCTTACCTGTTATGTGTACAGAGTGAGGAGACGGCACAGACAGGAGAGGCATAGTTTATTTATTTATATATATAAACAATATATATAAATAATAAATAATAATATTATAACACAAGGGAATGGAGTGTGTGAACTAATCCAAAAGTGTGTGGTGTGTGACTATGTGTGGTGATTAATTGTTGAGTGTTTCCGGTAGTGTTGAGCGAGCGGCGAAAGATCCAGGGCGAGAGAGAGACGTCAGAGTCCGTGTCCATGCGAGGGGGTCGAGATCCAGGGGAGTCCAAGGAAACGAGACACACCGCTCGAATCCAAGGCGACGGAAGAAAACACTGCGGGCACGCGGGAGAAGACAGGGGATGAATGAGCATTGAAGCGGGAGGACGCTGAAACGCGAGAATGCACAAGGAGCTTCGTTATTCGGCTTAAAGTGCAGGAACAGATGACTACGTTCTGGCGCGGGATAGCAGGTTGTGCAGGCTTATGAAGGTGGGTCTTCTGATCAGCACCGGGTGCGCTGATTGCTGGTGATTGATTGCAGCCGCTTGCAGCAGCAGGACTGACACGCGCCTGGCGCGCTCCTGGAAGTGTGCTCTTGAAGGTGCGCTCATCAGATGAGTGCGCATTGGCATGCGCCCGGGCCGTGACAGTACCCCCTTCCTTATGGACAAATTCCAGATGTCTTATAACTGGAACCACAAGAACACAGAGATCAAACGTCAAGGGAGGGCGAAGGGGGGAACTGGTGGTGGGTCGCCGGCCGAAGTTTCCCCGAATCCACCGGGAACGAGTCTGGTGGCGGCGGCGAGTAGTATATTCCCAACAAAACATTAAAGTTTTGGGCTTGCTTGCTTACGGGTACTTGCTCGCGTCATTTATTGAACAGGGGGCGTCAACCTGCAGTCCACACATATCTCCCATGTGTGACTGCCATCTACTGGCCACACTTAACGGGGCCAGACTCCCTGATAGCCTCAAATCGTGTGCTCCGCGCCGGCTTAGCAGCTTGGGCTTTCAGCCTAGAGACTTTGAGGTCGGTAAGCACAACCAGAATTACTCCGCACATTAGTAATGCGCACTGTCGATTTTGGAGAAAATGATTTTAGGTGCGCCTTATAGTCCGGAAAATAGATCTGTTTGCATCTAAAAGGAGATGTTGGCGCCATCCATCCATTTTCTACCGCTTGTCCCTTGTAGAATGGAGGATGTGAACGTTCCTAAGCGGGAGAGCAGATCACAGAGCGACAGGTTCACTCCAAGTTGCCTCTCTAAGAATAGGTGGAGGTGACTGATGACTTCCTGCAGAGAGGCGAGAGATGCTCCCAAAAAACCTGAGTGGGCTGTGAGAGGCGAGGCAAGGCATTGTGGGTAAGACCAGCCTGCGTCTCCCACTCACACATTTTAGAGACAAGCCTTGATGTAAGCCTGCTTGCTCTTTCGCCTTTTGTCTCCTCCCTCTCTTACACACACACACACACACACACGCACGCACACACACACACACACACACACGCACACACACACACACACACACACACACACACACACACACACACACACACACACACACACACACACACACACACACACACACACACACACTCTTGTATTTGTTACCTTCTTGAAACCTGAGAAAAAAGCCTCCCTCTTTAGGACCAGCCTTTCTAGATGTATAAAGAAGTGTATTTACAACATTAATAATATATACATACTATGCAAATATTAAAAAAAGCTTGTTGAGAAAAATTTGTTGGAATTTCACAAGAAAAAGATCCCAATTTCACAAGAAAAACGTAGAATGTTGGCAGTATTATAATAAAAGTCGTCATTTTACTCAACACAAGTCAAAATTTTACAAGAAAAACTGAACATTTGTGCAATATTATGATAAAAGTTGGAATTTTACTCAATAAAAGTAGCAATTTTACAAGAAAAGTTTAAAATTTTGGCAATTTTATGAAAAGTGTCCTAATTTTACTCGAAAAGTCACAATTTAATAAGAAAAATGTAACATTTTGTCAATGTTATAATAATAATCTGAGTTTTACTTGGCAACATTATAACAAAAGTCATTATTTTTCCTCAAAAAATGTCACTATTTTACAAGAACAGCCAGAAAAATTGGCAATATTGTGATACAAGTCAGAATTTGGTATGACAAATGTCACCATTTTGCAATAAAAAGTAATAATTTTACATTAAAAAAAGTAATACTTTTACGAGAAAATATTGCAACATTACAGAAACAGAAAGAATATGAGAAATTGTTCCCAATTTTGTGGGGAAAAAGTCGACAACATTGTGAGAAAAAGATTGCTTTTAGTTATTTATTTATTTTTTGTGTGACTTTTTTGTATTTAATTAACTTCAAGTTATTACAGTATGTCCCTATATACATATTTATTTATTTATTTGTAAGTAATTTTGGCCCTAAGGGGGCGCATTTCAATTTTTTACACACACTTGTTATTTCATATGTTGACCAGTGGGCGAGCACTTTTAAAACCGACTCACAGTCAATTTGAAAAATCCCTCCTTTTTTATGATAAAAGTTGCAATTTTACTCAGTAAAAGTTGCAATTTTACAAGAAAAGTTTAAAATTTTGGCAATTTTATGAAGAGTCGTAATTCTACTCGACAAAAGTCACAATTTTATAAGCAAACTTTAACATTTTGGCAATATTATAATATTCATCTGAATTTTACTTGGCAACATTATAACAAAAGTCATTATTTTACTCAAAAAATGTCACTATTTTACAAGAACGGCCAAAAAAATTGGCAATATTGTGATACAAGTCAGAATTTGGTATGACAAATGTCACTATTTTGCATTAAAAAGTAATAATTTTACATTAAAAAAAGTAATACTTTTACGAGAAAATATTGCAATATTACAGAAACAGAAAGAATATGAGAAATTGTTGCCAATTTTGTGAGAAAAAAGTCGACACATTGTGAGAAAAAGACTGATTTTAGTTTTTTTGGTTTTTTTGGTGAATTTTTGTTTTTTTATTTCATTCAAGTTATTACAGTATGTACCTATATACATATTTATTTATTTATTTGTAATTAATTTTGACCCTAAGGGGGCGCATTTCAATTTTTTACACACACTTGTTATTTCATATGTTGACCAGAGGGGGCGCACTTTTAAAACCGACTCACAGTCAATTTGAAAAATCCCTCCTTTTTTATGATAAAAGTTGGAATTTTACTCAGTAAAAGTTGCAATTTTACAAGAAAAGTTTAAAATTTTGGCAATTTTATGAAAAGAGTCGTAATTTTACTCGACAAAAGTCACAATTTTATAAGAAAACTTTAACATTTTGGCAATGTTATAATATCAATCTGAATTTTACTTTGCAAAATGATGACAAAAGTCATCATTTTACTCCAAAAATGTCACTATTTTACAAAAACGACAAAAAAATTGGCAATATTGTGATACAAGTCAGAATTTGATATGACAAATGTCACCATTGTGCATTAAAAAGTAATCATTTTACATAAAAAAGTAATAATTTTATGAGAAAATATTGCAATATTACAGAAACAAAAATAATTTGAGAAATTGTTCCCAATTTTATGAGGAAAAAAGTCGACACATTTAGAGAAAAAGACTGCTTTTAGTTAATTTTTTGTGTGTGAATTTTATTTACTTCAAGTAATTACAGTATGTCCCTATACATATATATATATATATATATATATATATATATATATATATATATATATATATATATATATATATATATATATATATATATATATATTTTTTTTTTTTTTTTAAATTTATTTATTTATTTATTTTTATTAATTTTGGCCTTAAGGGGGCGCATTTAAATTTTTTACAAACACTTGTTATTTCATATGAGCACCTTTAAAACCGACTCACAGTCAATTTGAAAAATCCCTCCTTTTTTTATGAAAAAAGTTGGAATTTTACTCAATAAAAGTTCCAATTTTACAAGAAAAGTTTACAAATTTGGCAATTTTATGAAAAGAGTCGTAATTCTACTCGACAAAAGTCACAATTTTATAAGAAAACTTTAACATTTTGGCAATATTATAATAATAATCGGAATATTACTTGCCAACATTATGACACAAGTCATTATTTTACTCAAAAAATGTCACTATTTTACAAGAACGACAAAAAAATTGGCAATATTGTGATACAAGTCCGAATTTGATATGACAAATGTCACCATTGTGCATTAAAAAGTAATCATTTTACATAAAAAAGTAATAATTTTATGAGAAAATATTGCAATATTACAGAAACAGAAATAATTTGAGAAATTGTTCCCAATTTTATGAGGAATAAAGTCGACACATTGAGAGAAAAAGACTGCTTTTAGTTAATTTTTTTTGTGTGAATTTTTTGTATTTTATTTACTTCAAGTTATTACAGTATGTCCCTATATATATATATATATATATATATATATATATATATATATATATATATATATATATATATATTTTTTTTTTTTTTTTTTTAAATTAATTTTTGCCCTAAGGGGGCGCATTTAAATTTTTTACACACACTTGTTATTTCATAAGTTGACCAGAGGGGGAGCACTTTCAAAACCGACCCACAGTTAATTTGAAAAATCCCCCCTTTTTTATGATAAAAGTTGGAATTTTACTCAATACAAGTTGCAATTTTACAAGAAAAGTTAAACATTTTGGCAATTTTATGAAAAGAGTCATAATTCTACTCGACAAAAGTCACACATTTTATAAGAAAACTTTAACATTTTGGCAATATTATAATAATAATCTGAATTTTACTTGGCAAAATGATGACAAAAGTCATCATTTTACTCCAAAAAATGTCACTATTTTACAAGAACGACAAAAAAATTGGCAATATTGTGATACAAGCCAGAATTTGATACCACAAATGTCACCATTGTGCATTAAAAAGTAATCATTTTACATAAAAAAGTAATAATTTTATGAGAAAATATTGCAATATTACAGAAACAGAAAGAATATGAGAAATTGTTCCCATTTTTATGAGGAAAAAAGTCGACACATTGAGAGAAAAAGACTGCTTTTAGTTAATTTTTTTTGTGTGAATTTTTTGTATTTTATTTACTTCAAGTTATTACAGTATGTCCCTACATATATATTTATTTATTTATTTTTAATAAATTTTGGCCATAAGGGGGCGCATTTAATTTTTTTACACACACTTGTTATTTCATAAGTTGACCAGAGAGGCAGCACTTTTAAAACCGACTCACAGTTAATTTGAAAAATCCCTCCTTTTTTTATGATAAAAGTTGGAATTTTACTCAATACAAGTTGCAATTTTACAAGAAAAGTTTAACATTTTGGCAATTTTATGAAAATAGTTGTAATTCTACTCGACAAAAATCACAATTTTATAAGAAAACTTTAACATTTTGGCAATATTATACTAATAATCGGAATTTTACTTGGCAACATTATGACAAAAGTCATAATTTTACTCCAAAAATGTCACTATTTTACAAGAAAAACAAACAAATTGGCAATATTGTGATAAAAGTCGGAATTTGATATGACAAATGTCACCATTTTGCATTAAAAAGTAATAATTTTACATTTAAAAAAGTAATAATTTTTACCAGAAAATATTGCAATATTACAGAAACAGAAATAATATGAGAAATTGTTCCCAATTTTATGAGGAAAAAAGTTGACACATTGTGAGAAAAAGACTGCTTTTAGTTAATTTTTTTGGTGTGAATTTTTAGTTTTTTATTTACTTCAAGTTATTGCAGTATGTCTCAATATACATATTTATTTATTTATTTTTAATTAATTTTGGCCAGAAGGGGGTGCATTTAAATTGTTTACACACACTTGTTATTTCATATGTTGACCAGAGGGTGAGCACTTTTAAAACCGACTCACAGTCAATTTGAAAAATCCCTCCTTTTGTATGATAAAAGTTGGAATTTTACTCAATACAAGTTGAAATTTTACAAGAAAAGTTAAACATTTTGGCAATTTTATGAAAAGAGTCGTAATTCTACTCGACAAAAGTCACAATTTTATAAGAAAACTTTAACATTTTGGCAATATTATAATAATAATCTGAATTTTACTTGGCAACATTATGACAAAAGTCATAATTTTACTCCAAAAATGTCACTATTTTACAAGAAAAACAAAAAAATTGGCAATATTGTGATAAAAGTCGGAATTTGATATGACAAATGTCACCATTTTGCATTAAAAAGTAATAATTTTACATTTAAAAAAGTAATAATTTTTACCAGAAAATATTGCAATATTACAGAAACAGAAATAATATGAGAAATTGTTGCCAATTTTGTGAGAAAAATGTTGACACATTGTGAGAAAAAGACTGCTTTTAGTTAATTTTTTTGGTGTGAATTTTTAGTTTTTTTATTTACTTCAAGTGTTTACAGTATGTCTCTGTATACATATTTATTTATTTATTTTTAATTAATTTTGGCACAAAGGGGGTGCATTTAAATTGTTTACACACACTTGTTATTTCATATGTTGACCAGAGGGGAAAAAATCCCTCCTTTTTTATGATAAAAGTTGGAATTTTACAAGAAAAGTTTAAAATGTTGGCAATTTTATGAAAAGAGTCGTAATTCTACTCGACAAAAGTCACAAATTTTATAAGAAAACTTTAACATTTTGGCAATATTATAATAATAATCTGAATTTTACTTGGCAACATTATGACAAAAGTCATAATTTTACTCAAAAAATGTCTCTATTTTACAAGAACGGCCCAAAAAATTGGCAATATTGTGATACAAGTCAGAATTTTTTATTTTTTATTTTTTTTCATTAAATCAACATAGAAAAAAAACACACGATACACTTTCAAAAGTCAGAATTTGATATGACACATGTCACTATTTTGCATTAAAAAGTAATAATTTTACATTAAAAATTTTTCATGAGAAAATATTGCAATATTATAGAAACAGAAAGAATATGAGAAATTGTTGCCAATTTTGTGAGAAAAAAGTTGATACGTGAGAAAAAGACTGCTTTTAGTTAATTTTTTTGGGTGTAAATTTTTAGTTTTTTTATTTACTTCAAGTGTTTACAGTATGTCTCTATATACATATTTATTTATTTATTTTTAATTAATTTTGGCCCGAAGGGGGCGCATTTAAATTGTTTACACACACTTGTTATTTCATATGTTGACCAGAGGGGAAGCACTTTTAAAAGTGACAGTCAATTTGAAAAATCCCTCCTTTTTGGGTCCACCGTCATTTTGACAGATTTCACCACCAGGGGTGCCAATTAGATCTGATTTTTTTTTGTTTTTCTTAATGTGCTTAAGGCCGATGACAAAGGAGTCAGGGACCACAGATGGCCCCTGTGCCGCACTCTGGACAACCCAGCTGTAGAAGCTAACTGTTAATGTCCACTATAGTCTTAGTAGTGTAGTGTTGTAGTTCATCCTATGCTCACATATGACTTGTCTTACGTCAGCACAGGAAGTGGTAAAATCAGCCGTTCACCTGGCGGGGATGAATAGGGAAGTCCTTCTTTATCTTGTTTGATCATATATTGCTGCCTTTGCACCTGTCAATGTTTACCTTTCTATGCACATTAAATCAACAACAAAAAATCCCGACTTTGGAGCAATGTTCACGGACTCTAGTGTTTGGCTCTCTATTAGATGCAATGGTTTTCTGCATTGGGACCATGATTTATGTCCTCACACCTTGATGTCTCAAGAAGGGTGGAAATACAAGAACACACACACACACACACACACACACACACACACACACACACACACACACACACACACACACACACACACACACACACACACACACACACACGCACGTCTCTTGTTGGGTGTCTCTCCCCTTTGAAAGAACAAAGGCATGTATTTGTGGTTCCCGCCGATCAAAGCTGGGCTTGGCGACGGCCTGTTTCCAAACAGGTGCACAAGCCGCCATGTTGTCATCCTTCCTTCCCTTCATTAAGCTAAAAAAAAAAAAAAAAGCAGGAACATTTGCAGCTGATATTCAGGGGAAAGTCAAAAGTTGAACGCCTCTTGAAGTTGTGACGTGACCACGACGACACAAGATGATTATTTCTGGTGCTTTTTTTTGCAAACCTTTTTCCAAGAGAAAAACTTGGAACCGAGAAGAATACACAAAGTAAGAGCATTCAAATAAATAAATACAGTGGTGTCCAAAACAATAACGTGTCAATATGTGTTGTTCCAATACTAGTCAGTGCTGGAATTTGCAGCGACCGCCCTAGTCACTTGCCCTAAATGCCCTAAATGCCCTAAAAATGCCCTAAATGCCCTAATAATGCCCTAAAAATGCCCTAAATGCCCTGAAAATGCCCTAAAAATGCCCTAAATGCCCTAAAAATGCCCTAATAAACCCTAAAAATGCCCTAAATGCCTTAAAAATGCCCTAAAAATGTACCAACATTTGCGGCAAGAACATGCCGTGACCGCCCTGGACTTTTTACTTCTTAATAGTCGATAAACGGTATAATGATAATTCACGATAGAATTCCAGTTTTTTAATTACTGAAAAAAACGTCATTTATTAATGCATTTTAGGCAACAAGAAGTCATTAGCGTCATTTGTCTTGATAATCATGGCGGACTAACTACACGGACTTTGCTTGGTAGATTTCCCCTCGGAGTAAACGGAGCCAAGCGCTTGGTTCAACCTCATTGCTGTGTTTGGATGGAGACAGGTGTGGACAATATTGTCCCCACACTAAAAGTATACAGCCAAGGAAAAAAGTTTTTTTTTTGTTTTTTTTTCTAAATACAGCATCCATCAGCTGCCGGGACTGAGAGTTAATGATGTGAGGAAACATGCAGCAGGTGAACGTTGTCACACAACTTGTTTATAAAGTCTTTACTTTGTTTACTTAACTGTATCGGTGTTCAACTAACATCAATACTAGCTCAAATGTTTTGTCTTCTCATCCAACTTGAGCAGGCTGTGAAGATTGTGTATTCGATGTGAGAGGTGTCACTCCTCTTTATTTTAGTTGGCCAAACTGTTGTACTGAACCACTAAAAGGCGTTGTTGAAGAACAAAGCTTGTTTATTAGACTTTATTGTCATTAGCCAAACTGCTTTGTGTTTTATTTTGATATGAAAAAGTAAACACCAGGTTTTTTTTTTACATTACTTGTGTTTTTTTTTATGTCACTAAGGTGTTACATTAATGTGACACATCATTTTGTTAATGTTTTATTGTGTATATTTAATTCCTTATTAAATATTTCTGCTAAAACTCTTAATGGATCTGTCCCGATACATCATCTACTTAAAAAATTTATAATTTAATAAAATACCTCCCTCCATCAAAATGTAAAAATAGAGATAAAGACATTGTGTAATGAAAAAAAGATGACAAGTTGATAATATTAAAGAATTAAAAAAAATACAATTTGTCTTTAGATGTATCAATTACGTTTATCTATAGTCATTTTATTAGACATTACAAATGGCATGATGGTATTACGTTCACACCCCAACACTGATTTACCTAACAATCAGTAATCATGATTTCAATATTGATAAAAAAAAAATCTTAATTCAATCAATCAATCAATCAATGTTTATTCATATAGCCCTAAATCACAAGTGTCTCAAAGGGCTGCACAAGCCACAACATCCTCGGTTCAGATCCCACAACAGGGCAAGGAAAAAATCAACCCAGTGGGATGACAATGAGAGGACCACAGATGCTCAATGGTTAAGATTGCTGCCTCTTACTACTAGGTTCAAAGCCATGACTTGGAAGATGAAATTTTTTGTTTCACCTCTATTATAGTTTAATGATTGCATTTGAATATGAGCGAAAATCAAGTCTTGCTTGGATCCAGGATGGCTTATTTGTTAAGACTGCTTCCTCTCACTCTGTATTATCTGTTTCTCATAGTCATTCACATCGACGTCCCACTGGGGTGAGTTTTTCCTTGCCCTTATGTGGGCTATGTACCGAGGATGTCGTTGTGGCTTGTGATTTAGTGCTATATAAATACACATTGATTGATTGATTGATTGATTGATTGATATTACTGGGTTCAAATCCATATCTTGGAATGTCTTGTTTTTTTGTTTCACCTCTATCATTGTTAAATGATTGCATTTGTATATGAGCGAAAACCATGTCTTGATGGAACCCAGGATACCTCAATGGTCAACACTGTGGGCTCACAATACAGGGGTACTGGGTTTGAATCTCAATTGGTGTGATATGTAACTTAGGTTCAAACGTGTGTTCCACCTCAATCGTAGTTTACTGCGACAGATGTCACGATTCTATTAGTGAATGAGCCAGACTACTTGTACCAAAAGACTCAGGATAGCTCAATGGTTAAGACTGCTGCCTCTCAGTCAGTAAAACTGGGTTCAAATCCATAACTAGCTTTTAGTTTCACCTATCATAGTTTAATGATTGAATTTGTAAATGAGCGGAAATCGGGAGTTGATGGCACTCAGGATAGCGCAATTGTTAAGACTGCTGCCTTTCACTCTGTATTACTGGGTTCAAATCCATAACTTGGTATAACTAGTTTTTTGTTTCACCTATCATAGTTCAATGATTGCATTTGCATATTATGAAAAATCTTGTCTCCACAAGACCCAGGATAGCTCAACACTGTGGCTCCCAACGCAGGGGTACTGGGTTTGTATCCCAATTGGTTTTATATGTAACTTAGGTTCAACATTTTGTACCACTTCAATCATAGTTTACTGCGACATATGTCACGATTACTTTAGTTTATGAGCCAGACTACACTTACAACAAGACTGAGGATAACTTAATGGTTAAGACTGCTGCCTCTTAGTCAGTAAAACTGTGTTTGAATCCATAACTTGGAAGGTCTTGGTTTTTTGTTTCACCTCTATTATAGTTTAATGATTGCATTTGTATATGAGCAAAAATCATCTCTTTCTTGGATCCAGGATGGCTTATTTGTTAAGACGGCTTCCTCTCACTCTGTATTACTGGGTTCAAATCCATAACTTGGAAGGTCTTGGTTTTTGTTTCACCTCTATCATTGTTTAATGATTGCATTTGTATATGAGCAAAAATCATATCTTGAAGGGACCCAGGATAGCTCAATGGTCAACACTGTGGGCTCCCAATGCAGGGGTACTGGGTTTGTATCCCAATTGGTTCGATATGTAACTTAGGTTCAAAGATTTGTTCCACTTCAAGCGTAGTTTACTGCAACAGGTGTCACGATTTCAGTAGTGAATGAGCCAGACTGCACCTACAACAAGACTGAGAATAGCTCAATGGTTAAGACTGCTGCCTCTCAGTCATGAAAACTGGGTTTAAATCCATAACTTGGAATAGCTAGTTTTTTGTTGCACCTAGCATGGTTAAATGATTGCATTTGTGTATTAAGAAAAATATGTTTGCAACAAAACCCTGGATAACTCACTGGTTAAGATTGCTGCTTCTCACAAAGTACAATCAGGTTCAAAGTCATAATTTGGAAGATCTAGTTTTTTGTTTCACCTCTATTATAGTTTAATGATTGCATTTGTATATGAGCAAAAATCAAGTCTTGCTTGGATCCAGAATGGCTTATTTGTTAAGACGGCTTCCTCTCACTCTGTATTACTGGGTTCAAATCCATAACTTGGAAGATCTAGTTTTTTGTTTCACCTCTATTATAGTTGAATGATTGCATTTGTATATGAGCAAAAATTAAGTCTCGCTTGGATCCAGGATGGCTTATTTGTTAAGACTGCTTCCTATCACTCTGTATTACTGGGTTCAAATCCATATCTTGGAATGTCTTGTTTTTTTGTTTCACCTCTATCATTGTTAAATGATTGCATTTGTATATGACCGAAAACCATGTCTTGATGGAACCCAGGATACCTCAATGGTCAACACTGTGGGCTCCCAATACAGGGGTATTGGGTTTGAATCTCAATTGGTGTGATATGTAACTTAGGTTCAAAATTGTGTTCCACCTCAATCGTAGTTTACTGCGACAGATGTCACGATTCAATTAG
>NC_084566.2:43364124-43381624 GCF_033978685.3 Nerophis lumbriciformis | reverse complement strand
TTGAAATATTTTTGGGGGGGAGAAATGTTTCATATTTTGTGTGTTTGCCATAAAAAACAAACATTTATTTGAACAACAAGCACATAAAATAAACAAAAAATTAAAAAAATAAATAATAAATTCCAAACACATTTGACAGAATCTGGAGATTTAAGCATAGAATAATAATTTAAAACATAATAATATATGACTTCCATCCATCCATCCATTTTTTATTCCCTTTGGGGGCGCTGGAGCCTATCTCAGCTACAATCGGGCGGAAGGCGGGGTACACCCTGGACAAGTCGCCACCTCATCACAGTAATATATGACTTCTTTTTTTTTAACATTTTTATGCTTGGGACCCTTAAACTGTCATTGCTCAAAAATGAATAATGAATGTTGTTATGAATTATTTACCTATTTAAGGCTCCAATTACTTCACTTCAAATATTACACTTTGAAATATTTTCTTTCATATTTTGTGTGTTTGCCATAAAAAACCAAACATTTCTTTGGACAAAAAGCACATAAAATAAACAAACAAACAAAAAAAAACATTAAATAAATTCCAAGCAAATATTATTACAAATAAAAAAAAATAAAAGAGCAAAGAGGTGAAAAGTAACAAGAATAAGTTGCAATGTTGACTGAAATACCACAAAATGTTTATTTTTATTTTTTTTCATTAAAACTGTCATTGCTCAAAAATGAATAATGATATAATATATAATAATAACTATTTAGGCTCACATTATTTCACTTCAAATATTACACTTTGAAATATTTTTTGGGGGGGAGAAATGTTTCATATTTTGTGTGTTTGCCATAAAAAAACAAACATTTCTTTGAACAAAAAGCACATAAAATAAACAAAAAATAAATAATAAATTCCAAACACATTTGACAGAATCTGGAGATTTAAGCATAGAATAATAATTTAAAAAATAATAATATATGACTTTTTAATCATGTGGTATCACTTACACTTTGCATGTAATCATGTGATATCACTTATACTTTGCATGCAATCATGTGATATCACTTACACTTTGCATGTAGTCATGTGATATCACTTACACTTTGCATGTAATCATGTGATATCACTTATACTTTGCATGTAATCATGTGATATCACTTACACTTTGCATGTTATCATGTGATATCACTTATACTTTGCATGTAATCATGTGATATCACTTATACTTTGCATGTAATTGTGTGATATCACTTACACTTTGCATGTAATCATGTGATATCACTTATACTTTGCATGTAATCATGTGATATCACTTATACTTTGCATGTAATCATGTGATATCACTTATACTTTGCATGCAATATCACTTATACTTTGCATGCAATCATGTGGTATCACTTACACTTTGCATGTAATCATGTGATATCACTTATACTTGGGATATAATCATGTGATATCACTTATACTTTGCATGTAATCATGTGATATCACTTATACTTTGCATGTAATCATGTGATATCACTTACACTTTGCATGTAATCATGTGATATCGCTTACACTTTGCATGCAATCATGTGATATCACTTAGACTTTGCATGTAATCATGTGATATCACTTATACTTTGCATGTAATCATGTGATATCACTTACACTTTGCATGTAATCATGTGATATCACTTATACTTTGCATGTAATCATGTGATATCACTTATACTTTGCATGTTATCATGTGATATCACTTAGACTTTGCATGTAATCATGTAATTTCACTTACACTTTGCATGCAATCATGTGATATCCCTTACACTTTGCATGTAATCATGTGATATCACTTAGACTTTGCATGTAATCATGTGATATCACTTACACTTTGCATGTAATCATGTGATATCACTTAGACTTTGCATGTAATCATGTGATATCACTTACACTTTGCATGTAATCATGTGATATCACTTATACTTTGCATGTAATCATGTGATATCACTTATACTTTGCATGTAATCATGTGATATCACTTATACTTTGCATGTAATCATGTGATATCACTTATACTTTGCATGTAATCATGTGATATCACTTATACTTTGCATGTAATCATGTGGTATCACTTAGACTTTGCATATAATCATGTGATATCACTTACACTTTGCATGTAATCAAGTGATATCACTTAAACTTTGCATGTAATCATGTGATATCACTTATACTTTGCATGTAATCGTGTGATATCACGTGTTAGTGCGTGCAGCTTGATCAACACGTGAGGTTAAAGCCATCACTAATGAGCTTGGTCAGCTCCTGTGTGCTGAAAGCCACTAAAGGTCGATACAAGCCAACACATCCAAACTCTGCCACCTAAATCTTGTCATGATGGCCTCCAGAAGTGAACGTTTAAGACTCACAGAGCGTGTAAATGCTGAGAGTTGCTGACACTTGGCTGTAGGAAGCTGCATCCGGAAAGTATTCACAGCATCTCGTCGTGGAATAAATTCATGTTTCCCTCCAAATTCGACACATAATAAATACCCCATAATGACAAGGTTAGAAGTCTAATACTTGTTAATATTTATAATAACAATATCACTAATACTTGTTAATATTTATAATAACAATATCACTAATACTTGTTAATATTTATAATAACAATATCACTAATACTTGTTAATATAAATAATTGCAATATCAATAATACTTGTTAATATTTATAATAACAATATCACTAATACTTGTTAATATTTACAATAACAATATCACTAATACTTGTTAATATAAATAATTGCAATATCACTAATACTTGTTAATATTTAGAATAACAATATCACTAATACTTGTTAATATTTATGATAACAATATCACTAATACTTGTTAATATTTATAATAACAATATCACTAATACTTGTTAATATTTATAATAACAATATCACTAATACTTGTTAATTTTTATAATAACAATATCACTAATACTTGTTAATATAAATAATTGCAATATCAATAATACTTGTTAATAATTATAATAATAATATCATTAATACTTGCTAATATTTATAATAACAATATCACTAATACTTGTTAATATTTATGATAACAATATCACTAATACTTGTTAATATTTATAATAACAATATCACTAATAATTGTTAATATTTATAACAATATCACTAATACTTGTTTATATAAATAATTGCAATATCAATAATACTTGTTAATATTTATAATAACAATATCACGAATACTTGTTGATTTTTATAATTGCAATATCACTAATACTTGCTAATATTTGTTAATATTTATAATAACAACATCAGTAATATGTGTTAATATTTATAATAACAATATCACTAATGCTTGTTAATATTTATAATAACAATATCACTAATACTTGTTCATATTTATAATAACAATATCACTAATACTTGTTAATATTTATAATAACAATATCACTAATACTTGTTAATATTTATAATAACAATATCACTAATACTTGTTAATATTTATAATAACAATATCACTAATACTTGTTAATATTTATAATAACAATATCACTAATACTTGTTAATATTTATAATTGCAATATCACTGATTCTTGTTAATATTTATAATAACAATATCACTAATACTTGTTAATATTTATAATAACAATATCACTAATACTTGTTAATATTTATAATTGCAATATCACTGATACTTGTTAATATTTATAATAACAATATCACTACTTGTTAATATTTATAATAACAATATCATTAATACTTGTTAATATTTATAATAACAATATCACTAATACCTGTTAATATTTATAATAACAATATCACTACTTGTTAATATTTATAGTAAAAATATCACTAATACTTGTTAATATTTATAATAACAATATCACTAATACCTGTTAATATTTATAATAACAATATCACTAATAATATTAATATTTATAATAATAATATCACTAATAATTGTTAATATTTATAATAACAATATCACTAATACCTGTTAATATTTATAATAACAATATCACTAATACTTGTTAATATTTATAATAACAATATCACTAATACTTGTTAATATTTATGATAACAATATCACTAATACTTGTTAATATTTATAATAACAGTATCACTAATACTTATTCATATTTATAATAACAATAGCAGTAATACTTGTTAATATTTATAATTGCAATATCACTAATACTTGTTAATATAAATAATTGCAATATCACTAATACTTGTTAATATTTATAATTGCAATATCACTAATACTTGTTAATATTTATAATAACAATATCACTAATACTTGTTAATATTTATAGTAACAATATCACTAATACTTGTTAATATTTATAATAACAATATCACTAATACCTGTTAATATTTATAATAACAATATCACTAATAATATTAATATTTATAATAATAATATCACTAATAATTGTTAATATTTATAATAACAATATCACTAATACCTGTTAATATTTATAATAACAATATCACTAATACTTGTTAATATTTATAATAACAATATCACTAATACTTGTTAATATTTATGATAACAATATCACTAATACTTGTTAATATTTATAATAACAGTATCACTAATACTTATTCATATTTATAATAACAATAGCAGTAATACTTGTTAATATTTATAATTGCAATATCACTAATACTTGTTAATATAAATAATTGCAATATCACTAATACTTGTTAATATTTATAATTGCAATATCACTAATACTTGTTAATATTTATAATAACAATATCACTACTTGTTAATATTTATAAAAACAATATCACTAATACTTGTTAATATTTATAATAACAATATCACTAATACTTGTTAATATTTATAAAAACAATATCACTAATACTTGTTAATATTTATAATAACAATATCACTAATACTTGTTAATATTTATAATTGCAATATCACTAATACTTGTTAATATTTATAATAACAATATCACTACTTGTTAATATTTATAATAACAATATCACTAATACTTGTTAATATTTATAATAACAATATCACTAATACTTGTTAATATTTATAATTGCAATATCACTGATACTTGTTAATATTTATAATAACAATATCACTACTTGTTAATATTTATAATAACAATATCACTAATACTTGTTAATATTTATAATAACAATGTCACTAATACTTGTTAATATTTCTGAAAACAATATCACTAATACTTGTTCATATTTATAATAACAATATCACTAATATTATGTAATAATGTACAGAGATATCCTGGATGAAGACGAACACTGCCTATCCAACCTGATGGAGGGAAATATGAATGCAGCAATGTACAGAGACATCCTGGATGAAAACCAACACTTCCCATCCAACCTGATGGAGGGAAAGATGAATGCAGCAATGTACAGAGACATCCTGGATGAAAACCAACACTTCCCATCCAACCTGATGGAGGGAAAGATGAATGCAGCAATGTACAGAGACATCCTGGATGAAAACCAACACTTCCCATCCAACCTGATGGAGGGAAAGATGAATGCAGCAATGTACAGAGACATCCTGGATGAAAACCAACATTCCTTTCGGGGGGTGCTGGAGCCTATCTCAGCTACAATCGGGCGGAAGGCGCACCTCGTCACAGGGCTAAACGTAGAGGTATTAAAAATAAACATACAGATACATCACAGTATGTTTATTTTTA
Organism: Nerophis lumbriciformis; assembly: GCF_033978685.3. Classification (NCBI taxonomy): domain Eukaryota; kingdom Metazoa; phylum Chordata; class Actinopteri; order Syngnathiformes; family Syngnathidae; genus Nerophis; species Nerophis lumbriciformis. The sequence goes on along the minus strand of NC_084566.2, from coordinate 43,375,976 downwards.
ATACCTATACTTGTCACATTGTCATTATGGGGTATTGTGTGTGGAATTTTGAGGACAAAAACATAGACTGTAACATAAGAAAATGTGAATACTTTCCGGATGCTGGATCTTCAATGCCCCGTCCCTCATTATTATTATTATTATTATGAGTGTCTCTCATCATTAATAAGTACACGCTTCTGGTCTTGCGAGCACTTCTGAAGATCCACCTCCAGACGAGTCCTGCTGGCGACTTACAGCGTAACTGGAGCAGGAGTTTAGCTTACGGCGGCCGAGAACCGGGGAGTACACCCAGTATCTGCCGTCTGCATACTGAGGACCACGGGCACACGCGAGGACCACGGCACACATGGAACGACATGGGAGAACATGCATCATGCAAGGAGCGCAGACATGGAAGGATGCTGTGATAGGTACACTATTAGAAATAAGGGTTCTAAAAGGGTTCTTCTACAAGGGCTGAGGTTCTAACTGGAACCATTTGCTTCTGAAAAACCCTTTCCCGAAGAAAGGGTTTTTCAAGGGTTCTTGGTAACGCTAATGGTTCCAGTAAGAACCATTTTGATCCAGAGAACCCTTTAAAACCCCTTTTCTGAATAAACCCCCTGTGTCAGGTCTAGATGTAACCCTTGAAACATGAAAGAGTTCTTTGTGGAACTCCCTGTGTGGGTTCTAGATGAAACCTTTGAAACATGAAAGGGTTCTTAGTGGAACTCCCTGCATGGGTCCTAGATGAAACCCTTGACAAACGAAAGGGTTCTTAGTGGAACTCCCTGTGTGGGTTCTAGATGAAACCCTTGAAATACGAAAGGGTTCTTAGTGGAACTCCCTGCGTGGGTTCTAGATGAAAGTCTTGAAATACAAAAGGGTTCTTAGTGGAACTCCCTGTGTGGGTTCTAGATGAAACCCTTGAAATTCGAAAGGGTTCTTAGTGGAACTCCCTGTGTGGGTTCTAGATGAAACCCTTGAAACATGAAAGGGTTCTTAGTGGAACTCCCTGCGTGGGTTCTTTGTATAACCTCTCATGGGGGGTTCTGGGTGGAACCTTACACACACAGTTCTAGGTAGAACCCTCCAAAAGGGTTCCAGGTGGAACCTTTATAAAAAGGTTCTACCTGGAGCCAAAAAGGGTTCTCCTATGAGGACGAGCCGAAGAACCTTATATGGTTCTACTTAGCACTTTTATTTCTAAGAGTGTATTGAAGTTAGCTTACAGAATAAACATGTCAATCAACCCATATGATTTTTGCTGTAATATTTTTGTTTTAAAAATTTGGGATTTTTTCTGTCAAAAAGTCGGGAATTGTTTCTGTCAAAAAGTCTGGATTTTTTTCAACAAAAAATCGGGGTTTTTTTCCGTCAAAAAGGAGGGATTTTTTTCTGTCTAAAAGTCGGGAATTGTTTCTGTCAAAAAGTCTGGATTTTTTTCCAGCAAAAAGTCTGGATTTTTTCTGTCTAAAAGTCTGGATTTTTTCCGTCAAAAAGTCTGGATTTTTTTCTGTTAAAAATTCTGGATTTTTTCTGTCAAAAAGTCGGGAATTGTTTCTGTCAAAAAGTCTGGAATTTTTTCAACAAAAAGTCGGGTTTTTTTCCGTCAAAAAGTAGGGATTTTTTTCTGTCTAAAAGTCGGGAATTGTTTCTGTCAAAAAGTCTGGATTTTTTTCCAGCAAAAAGTCTGGATTTTTTCCATCAAAATGTCTGAATTTTTTCTGTCTAAAAATCGGGATTTTTTCCGTCAAAAAGTCGGGATTTTTTCTGTTAAAAATTCTGTATTTTTTCTGTTAAAAATTCTGTATTTTTTCTGTTAAAAAGTCGATAATTGTTTCTGTCAAAAAGTCTGGGGTTTGTCCAAAAAAAAGTCGGGGGTTTTTCCAACAAAAAGTCGGGGGGTTTTCCGTCAAAAAGTAGAGATTTTTTTCTGTCTAAAAGGCGGGAGTTGTTTCTGTCAAAAAGTCTGGATTTTCTTCCAGCAAAAAGTCTGGATTTTTTCCGTCAAAAAGTCTGGATTTTTGTCTGTCTAAAAGTCGGGAAATGTTTCTGTCAAAAAGTCGGGTTTTTTTCCGTCAAAAAGTAGGGATTTTTTTCTGTCTAAAAGTCGGGAATTGTTTCTGTCAAAAAGTCTGGATTTTTTTCCAGCAAAAAGTCTGGATTTTTTCCATCAAAATGTCTGGATTTTTTCTGTCTAAAAATCGGGATTTTTTCCGTAAAAAAGTCTGGATTTTTTCTGTTAAAAATTCTGGATTTTTTCTGTTAAAAATTCTGTATTTTTTCTGTTAAAAATTCTGTATTTTTTCTGTTAAAAAGTCGATAATTGTTTCTGTCAAAAAGTCTGGGGTTTTTCCAACAAAAAGTCGGGGGTTTTTCCAACAAAAAGTCGGGGGGTTTTCCGTCAAAAAGTAGAGATTTTTTTCTGTCTAAAAGGCGGGAGTTGTTTCTGTCAAAAAGTCTGGATTTTCTTCCAGCAAAAAGTCTGGATTTTTTCCGTCAAAAAGTCTGGATTTTTGTCTGTCTAAAAGTCGGGAATTGTTTCTGTCAAAAAGTCGGGTTTTTTTCCGTCAAAAAGTAGGGATTTTTTTCTGTCTGAAAGTCGGGAATTGTTTCTGTCAAAAAGTCTGGATTTTTTTCCAGCAAAAAGTCTGGATTTTTTCCATCAAAATGTCTGAATTTTTTCTGTCTAAAAATCGGGATTTTTTCCGTCAAAAAGTCGGGATTTTTTCTGTTAAAAATTCTGTATTTTTTCTGTTAAAAATTCTGTATTTTTTCTGTTAAAAAGTCGATAATTGTTTCTGTCAAAAAGTCTGGGGTTTTTCCAACAAAAAGTCGGGGGTTTTTCCAACAAAAAGTCGGGGGGTTTTCCGTCAAAAAGTAGAGATTTTTTTCTGTCTAAAAGGCGGGAGTTGTTTCTGTCAAAAAGTCTGGATTTTCTTCCAGCAAAAAGTCTGGATTTTTTCCGTCAAAAAGTCTGGATTTTTGTCTGTCTAAAAGTCGGGAATTGTTTCTGTCAAAAAGTCGGGTTTTTTTCCGTCAAAAAGTAGGGATTTTTTTCTGTCTAAAAGTCGGGAATTGTTTCTGTCAAAAAGTCTGGATTTTTTTCCAGCAAAAAGTCTGGATTTTTTCCATCAAAATGTCTGGATTTTTTCTGTCTAAAAATCGGGATTTTTTCCGTCAAAAAGTCTGGATTTTTTCTGTTAAAAATTCTGGATTTTTTCTGTTAAAAATTCTGGATTTTTTCTGTTAAAAAGTCGATAATTGTTTCTGTCAAAAAGTCTGGATTTTTTCCAACAAAAAGTCGGGGGGTTTTCCGTCAAAAAGTAGAGATTTTTTTCTGTCTAAAAGGCGGGAGTTGTTTCTGTCAAAAAGTCTGGATTTTCTTCCAGCAAAAAGTCAAAAACTCGGGATTTTTACTGTCGAAAAGTCTAGATTTTTTCTGTTAAAAAGTCGGGAATTTTCTCCGCCAAAAAGTCTGGAATTTTTCTGTTAAAAAGTCTGGATTTTTTTCCGTCAAAAATGTTTTTAGAACCCCCTGTGTCAGGTCTAGATGAAACCCTTGAAACATGAAAGAGTTCTTTGTGGAACTCCCTGTGTGGGTTCTAGATGAAACCTTTGAAACATGAAAGGGTTCTTAGTGGAACTCCCTGCATGGGTTCTAGATGAAACCCTTGACAAACGAAAGGGTTCTTAGTGGAACTCCCTGTGTGGGTTCTAGATGAAACCCTTGAAATACGAAAGGGTTCTTAGTGGAACTCCCTGCGTGGGTTCTAGATGAAAGTCTTGAAATACAAAAGGGTTCTTAGTGGAACTCCCTGTGTGGGTTTTAGATGAAACCCTTGAAATACGAAAGGGTTCTTAGTGGAACTCCCTGTGTGGGTTCTAGATGAAACCCTTGAAACATGAAAGGGTTCTTAGTGGAACTCCCTGCGTGGTTTCTTTGTAGAACCTCTCATGGGGGGTTCTGGGTGGAACCTTACACACACAGTTCTAGGTAGAACCCTCCAAAAGGGTTCCAGGTGGAACCTTTATAAAAAGGTTCTACCTGGAGCCAAAAAGGGTTCTCCTATGAGGACGAGCCGAAGAACCTTATATGGTTCTACTTAGCACTTTTATTTCTAAGAGTGTATAAACACGCCACGCTGTGCCAGGAAAGAGAAGTAGCTGTTTTTTTTTTTTTTGCTGATGCATTCAAAAGGACGACCGCTGGCAGAAAGTCCCATAAGTGCGTACCAGGAAGCCCTCATAACTCTACCACGCTGTCCTGGCTGGACCACTGCAGAAACAACAAAGATGGACGGCGGCGTGCTCACTAATTACAAGCTGGTGAGGTGTGAACGCTACAATGCTGACGTTGGAAGTGAAATGCTGACGGAATGTAGCACGAATGTAAGAATAGTTGGAATGTTGAAGAGTTTGAATTGACAGGAAAACCGGGAATTGGTTTTGGAACTTGGGAAAGTGTTAGTTGTCTGTGTGATCGGGTTTTATTTTTGGACTTTTTGTGCACTTTTGTTTTGTTTTGTCACCATAGTTACCCATTAGTTTCACCTGTCATGTCACGCACCTGTTGTTAATCATGTCCATAAGTATTTAAGTTCATTCATTTTCTGTTGTTCGTCCTGACGACCTCACACCACATTTATGCTCTGTCCATTTTTTCATGTCCATGTTCACGCTGCTCCTTTTTTGTCCATGCCAAGTAAGTTTTCTTTATTCAAGCCATAGTTTGCAAGTTTTGTTTAATTGTTCATAGTTTATTCTCCGCCACTGTGCGCCCCTTTTGTTTGATCTTTTTTTGTATTTATAGTTAATAAATAAATCATGTACCTTAATTCCCGTCTCGCCCGTGCCAACTTTCCGTTGCATCCTGGAAAAGCACACACCCAGGACCAAGTCATGACAGTATGAACAATTAAACAAAACTTGCAAACTATGGCTTGAATAAGGAAAACTTACTTGGCATGGACAAAAAAGGAGCAGCGTGAACATGGACATGAAAAAATGGACAGAGCATAAATGTGGTGTGAGGTCGTCAGGACGAACAACAGAAAATGAATGAACTTAAATACTTATGGACATGATTAACAACAGGTGCGTGACTCAAAACAGGTGCGTGGCATGACAGGTGAAACTAATGGGTAACTATGGTGACAAAACAAAACAAAAGTGCACAAAAAGTCCAAAAATAAAACCCGATCACACAGACATGACAGGATGAGTGGAATGTGTTGATGTTGGAATGCTTTGAATAGCTTGAAAAATGTGGGAATTGTGCAACATAGAAGAATAATGACAATAATAAACATGTTTCATGTACACCAAGATTTTTGGTGCAAATAAAGCCAATAATGATATTTTTTGTGGTCCCCTTTATTTAGAAAAGTATCGAAATACATTTTGGTACTGGTACCAAAATATAGGTATCAGGACAACCCTAGTAAACACATTCTCTTTCAGTAAGCACGGTCTTGTTGATCATCCTTTTTTGCCGGTGCGTCAAAGTCTAGTATCAGTTTTGTTGTGGCAGATCTTTGCTCAATTATGTTCTAATATTTGGCGGGCCGGATTAAAAGACCAACGGGCCGGATGTGGCCCGCGGGCCATAGTTTACCCATTCCTAATTTAGAATAAATTTACAGGGAGCAGGGAAGCGAGGAAGCAGCAGACCACCCCACACAGGAAGTCATCCACTATAAATAGTTTGTCTGTGTTAGCACTTATAATAACAATATCACTAATACTTGTTAGTATTTATAATAACAATATCAATCATTCTTGTTAATATTTATAATAACAATATCACTAATACTTGTTAATATTTATAATAACATTGTCACTAATTATTGTTGATATTCATGATAACAATATCACTAATCCTTGTTAATATTTATAATAACAATATCACTAATACTTGTTAATATTTATAATAACAATATCACTAATACTTGTTAATATTTATAATAACATTATCACTAATACTTGTTAATATTTATAATAACAATATCACTAATACTTGTTAATATTTATAATAACAATATCACTAATACTTGTTAATATTTATAATAACAATATCACTAATACTTGTTAACATTTATAATAACAATACCACTAATACTTATTCATATTTATAATAACAATATCACTAATACTTGTTAATATTTATAATAACACTGTCACTAATACTTGTTAATATTCATAATAACAATGTAACTAATACTTGTTAATATTTATAATAACAATATCACTAATACTTGTAGATATTTATAATAACAATATCACTAATATTTGTTAATATTTATAATAACAATATCACTAATACTTGTTAATATTCATAATAACAATATCACTAATACTTGTTAATATTTATAATAACAATATCACTAATTATTGTTAATATTTATAATAAAAATATCACTAATACTTGTTAATATTTATAATAACAATATCACTAATACTTGTTAATATTTATAATAACAATATCACTAATTCTTGTTGATATTCTTAATAACAATATCACTAATACTTGTTAATATTTATAATAACAATATCACTAATATTTGTTAATATTTATAATAACAATATCACTAATAGTTGTTAATATTTAAAATAAGAAAATCACTAATATTTGTTAATATTTATAATAACAATATCACTAATACTTGTTAATATTTATAATAACAATATCACTAATACTTGTTAATATTTATAAGAACAATATCACTAATACTTGTTAATATTTATAATAACAATATCACTAATACTTGTTAATATTTATAATAACAATGTCACTAATACTTGTTAATATTTATAATAACAATGTCACTAATACTTGCTAATATTCAAGTCACAAAATGTTAATTGAGTATTGTTGGTGCTTTTTGGAATGATTATTTATTGGGTTTTATGGGTGAAAAAGAGGAGCTCCTATTGACTTTGCTGTAAGGGGACTTTTATTTATTTGTATTTAATATTTAGAATGCATTAGAAAAAAATCATGTATTTCATAATGATTGTGAACGATAGGACACATTCCAACCAAAAGTGCAGTTCCCCTTCAACAGAATGTGCTCATGTTACGTTGTCACGAGAGAAAGACAAAGACTGGACTTACAAAGTAGATATCAGACACCTGCACCTCCCCGTCCAGTGAGTTGTGGCTGCTGGACTTAGACATCTGGTTGATGGAGTCCTGCCGGGCCGGAGGACTGCTGGGGGGAGTGGCAGCGAGATGAGGGGAGGACTGAGACGGTGCAGGACAGATGGGGGTGAAGGCGGAGGAGGGCGGCACGGTCGCCACATTGCGGGCCGAGGGGGTCACGGTGGTTGGTGTCGGGTGAAGGACCGTGTGGGTGTGGGGGGAGCTGAGGGCTTTGGTGGACGGGCGGATGGAACTGGAAAGCGTGGAGGAGGACTGGCGAGCTGATGGAGCAGTGGTGGGAGGAAGGGTGGATGAGGAATGTGCAGATGAAGGACTGAGAGGAGGAGGAATGAAGCTGGGCTGATTGTCAGCTGGCGAGGGCGTCCTCTGTGTGAGCTCCGTGCTGGCCGGGATTTGACTGTGGGAAGCAACGGAAAAAAGACAGACTTTTAGACAGAAAAAATACTGACTTTTTGACGGAAAAAAGACAGACTTGACATAAACAATTCCCGACTTTATACAGAAAAAATCCAGAATTTTTAACAGAAAAATCCACACTTTTTAACAGAAAAAATCCAGACTTTTTAACAGAAAAAAATGCAGATTTTTTGAAAGAAAAAATCCAGATTTTTAGACATAAAAAATCCTGATTTTTAGACATAAAAAATCCTGATTTTTAGACATAAAAAAATCCCGATTTTTAGACAGAAAAAAATCCTGATTTTTAGACGGAAAAAATCCAGATTTTTTGACGGAAAAAATCCAGATTTTTTGACGGAAAATATCCAGATTTTTTGACGGAATAAATCCAGATTTTTTGACGGAAGAAATCCAGATTTTTTGACGGAAAAAATCCAGATTTTTTGACGGAAAAAATCCAGATTTTTAGACTGAAAAAAATCCAAATTTTTAGACTGAAAAAATCCCAATTTTTTCACAGAAAAAATCCCGATTTTTTTGACGAAAAAAAATCCCAATTTTTTGACGGAAAAAATCCCAATTTTTTGACCAAACAAATCCTGACAATTTGGCGGGAAAAAATCCTGATTTTTAGACAGAAATGAATCCAGACTTTTTGACGGAAATAATGACGATTTTTAGACGTAAAAAATCCAGATTTTTTGCTGGAAAAAAATCCAGACTTTTTGACAGAAACAATTACCGACTTTTTGACAGAAAAATACGGAATTTTAATTGAAAAAATCCCGACTTTTAGACGGTAAAAATCCCAATTTTTAAACAGAAAATATCCCAATTTTTTGACAAAGAAAAATCCAGACTTTTTAACAGAAAAAATCCAGATTTTTTGACGGAAAAATAATATTGATTTTTAGACGGAAAAAATCCCAATTTGTTGACAAAAAATAATTCCCGACTTTTTGACATAAACATTTTTTACTTTCTAACAGAAAAAATACAGTCTTTGAAACAGAAAACATCCCGATTTCTTGACGGAAAAAAATCAACATTTTTTAACAGAAAAAAATCCCAATTTTTTGACAGAAAAAAATCTTGATTATTGGACAGAAAAAAATCACGATTTTTTGACAGAAATAATCCCGATTTGTTGACAGAAAAAATCCCGATTGGTTGACGGAAAAAATTCTCGACTTTTTGACCAAAAAAATTCCCTACTTTTTAACAGAAAAAAATCCCGACTTTTAGACGGACAAAATCCCGATTTTTAGACCAAAAAATATCTGAACTTTTAGACAAAAAAAAAATCCAGACTTTAAAAAAAAAAAATCACAACTTTGTGACGGAAAAAATCCTGACATTTAGACAGAAAAAATCACGACTTTTTACATGAAAAATTCCCGACTTTTAGACATAAAAAATAACAACTTTTTGACATAAGACTTTTTAACAGAAAAAATACAGACATTTCAACAGAAAAAATCCTGACTTTTTAACAGAAACAAATCCAAATTTTTAGACTGAAAAAATCTAGACTTTTTGACAGAAAAAATCTCGACTTTTTAACAGACAAAATGCAGACTTTTTGACAGAGAAAATTCCCGACTTTTTAACAGAAAAATTCCTGACTTTTTGGCAGTAAAAATCCTGACTTTTTGACGAAAAAAATCCTGAGTTTCTGACAGAAAAAATCCCGACTTTTTGACAGAAACAATTCCCGACTTTTAGACAGAAAAAATCCCGACTTTTTAACAAAAATAAATCCCAACTTTTTAACAGAAAAAAATCCCGACTTCTAGACGGAAAAAAATCCAGAGTTTTTGCTGGAAAAAATCCAGACTTTTTGACAGAAACAATTCTCGACTTTTTGACAGAAAAAATCCCGAATTTTCAACAGAAAAAATCCCGACTTTTAGACGGAAAAAATTATGACTTTTAGACCCAAAAACAATCCTAACTTTTTGACAAAAAAAAATTCCTGACTTTCTAACAGAAAAAATCACGACTTTTTGACGGAAAAAATCCAGAGTTTTTAAAAGAAAAATTCCAGACTTTTTGGCAGAGAAAATTCCCGACTTTTTAAGAGAAAAAAATCCAGACTTTTCGACAGTAAAAATCCTGACTTTTTGACGAAAAAAATAAAAAAAATTTGACAGAAAAAATCCTGACTTTTTGACAGAAACAATTCCTGACTTTTAGACGGACAAAAATCCAGACTTTTTGACGAAAAAAATCCAGACTTTTTGCTGGAAAAAAATCCAGACTTTTTGCTGGAAAAAAATCCAGACTTTTTGACAGAAACAAATCCCGCCTTTTAGACAGAAAAAAATCTCTACTTTTTGACGGAAAAAACCCTGACTTTTTGTTGGAAAAAATCCCGACTTTTTGACAGAAACAATTCCCGCCTTTTTAACAGAAAAAATCCAGAATTTTTAACAGAAAAAATCCCGACTTTTTGACAGAAACAATTCCCGCCTTTTTAACAGAAAAAATCCAGAATTTTTAACAGAAAAAATCCCGACTTTTTGACGGAAAAAATCCAGACTTTTTGACGGAAAAAATCCCGACTTTTTGCTGGAAAAAAATCCAGACTTCTTGACAGAAACAATTCCCGACTTTTAGACAGAAAAAAATCCCTACTTTTTGACGGAAAAAAACCCGACTTTTTGTTGAAAAAAATCCAGACTTTTTGACAGAAACAATTCCCGACTTTTTGACAGAAAAAATCCAGAATTTTTAACAGAAAAAAAATCCAGACTTTTTGACGGAAAAAATCCTTACTTTTAGACAGAAAAAATCCCGACTTTTTGACGGAAAAAATCCCGATTTTTTGCTGGAAAAAAACCCAACCTTTTGACAAAAACAATTCCCGACTTTAAGACAGAAAAAAATCCCTCCTTTTTGACGGAAAAAACCCCCGATTTTTTGTTGAAAAAAATCCATACTTTTTGACAGAAACAATTCCCGACTTTTTGACAGAAAAAATCCCGAATTTTTAACAGAAAAAAATCCCAACTTTTTGATGGAAAAAATCCAGACATTTAGACAGAAAAAATCCAGACTTTTAGACGGAAACAAAGACAGTTTCATGACCGTATATCGTACATGTACCTGAGCTCCACCTCCACCGTTATAGTGTCCTGCTTCTTCTCGTGAACTTCAACTACCTCTTTGTGGCACCTAGAACTACAAGGTGACACATAAAGTTAATCGTCTTCCACTTTTTCTTCGAAGCTTCAGTTTTTCTTGCCCTCACTTGGACATATATGGTGGGAGCATTTGTCTCCGGCTGCGCGGGTGCTCGGGTGTATCGAAGGGCGTGGCGGGTGAGGAGCTGTCGGAGGAGAGCGTGGTGGCGATGGAAGCGGTGGTGGCGTCTTCAAAGGAGGGAGGCGTGCAAGGCGGCTCTCGCCCTGATTGTATAAATAGATCATGTCATGGCAGAAGAAGACATCATTGAAGAACTAAGATACACTATATTGCCAAAAGTAATTGGCCACCCATCCTAATGATGAGAATCAGGTGTACTAATCACTTGGCCCGGCCACAGGTGTATACAATCCAGCACTTAGGCATGGAGACTGTTTCTACAAACATTTGTGAAAGAATGGGCCGCAACCTTGTGGACAGCCTTCCCAGAAGAGTTGTAGCTGTAATAGCTGCAAAAGGTCATATTGAACCCTATGGGTTAGGAATGGGATGGCATGTCAAGTTCATATGTGAGTCAAGGCAGGTGGCCTATTGCATGGACATCTCCTCTATATCTCCGCTAAAACGTGCTAGAAAACCAGTTTCTTTTCAGAGTACTGCGGCAAAAGCCAAGCAAGAGTTGAGAAATAACAGTCGAGCCTCTGATGGATCATCTTGGCACAGCCAGAGCGAGCACGTCGCTCTCTTTTATTTCTCCAGCTTAGATTCTCCCAGCGATTGCAGCGCTGCTGCTGCTGATGACTGCTGGGGAAGGCATGGAAATTTATGCAGACGAGGCAAAAACCTGAAAAGATTGCCATGTCCGGCACTCTCGTTACTGAGCCGGATTAAAAAAAAAAAAAAACAGCCCCGGAGAAAGGGCTCGGTTTAAGTAAGGCGAAGGTGACGGGAATAATGAGGATTTAAGGTTGCAGGTTTGAGCACAGCAGCACATTTGCATGTTGGGGAGATGCAGCACAGATATTTCCAATCTTTTCACCTCATTTGATGTTGTTGACTTGTTATACCTTCAATAACGGTCATGACGGGGGACTGAAATACAGATGTAAGATACTAACATTGACTTGTCAAGAGAAATGGTGTGCTTGAAGCTCAT
>NC_084566.2:43321624-43361624 GCF_033978685.3 Nerophis lumbriciformis | reverse complement strand
TTTGCCTGTTAAAGAAAGGAGACTGATCCAATGCAGCACAGACATTCGCGTGCCACGCTGTCACGACCCAGACGCACACCAGTGCGCAATCATATGGGAGCCGCGCTGAGCGCACCTCCAAGTGCGTCTCGCTGCCGGCGACGGCCGGGTATGGGCCCAACGCTCTAGCGCCATCCATTTTCAGGGCTAGTTGATTCGGCAGGTGGGTTGTTACACACTCCTTAGCGGGTTCCGACTTCCATGGCCACCGTCTTGCTGTCTATATCAACCAGGGTGAGCCCCACCCCTTTTGTGAGCGCACTGCGCGCGGAGTGACCCCTGTTACGCGCCCCCGGCAACAGGGGTGGCGGGCAGGTAAGCTGCGCGGGCGGAGCGCGCGGAGTGACCCCTGTTACGAGCCCCCGGCCACGGGGGTGGCGGGCAGGTAAGCTGTTTACCTGCTGCGCGTGACGCCGGCCGCGGCGAAGGCGGACGAGGCGGGGTGTCGGTGCGGTGGGCGCGGTGGTGACCCTGGACGTGCGTCGGGCCCTTCTCGCGGATCGCCTCAGCTACGGCTCCCGGTGGGGCCCTCTCGGGGGAAGGGGCCTCGGTCCCGGACCCCGGGGAGGCGTCCCTTCTCCGCTCCGTAAAAGTGTCCATCTCTTTTTTTTTTCTTCTTCTGTTGTGGCATATGCTGCAGGTGCCTGCTCGTTTTTCGTATGTGGGTAACAACATTTAACTATGTATATATATTTACCAATTGGTTTAACTGCCACCCGCCTGAATCTATTTAAAATCAAATTTTTTTTTATTTCAACCACCCGACCTGACCCGACCAGCGGATAAAATCTAATTTTTTTTAATTTCATCCGCCCGATCCGCGGATAATCCGCGGGCTGCGCGGTTGTGCCCGCAAACCGCGCATCTCTAATGTATGTACAGTATATATATATATATATATATATATACATACATATATATCTGTATATGTATGCATCTATATACACACAAACACACACACATATATGTGTATATATATATATATATATATATATATATATATATATATATATGTATATACATATATATACATGTATATATATATATACATATATATATATATATATATATATACACATTTATATATATATATATATATATATATAAAAACAAAACCAATTTTTTATTTTTTTTGGAGGGGGGCGGTTCTCGATATGTTACTCCTTTCTCTAATAAGACAAAAACTTAATTAAGATTTTGAAATGTGTTTTAAAAAGCTGGTATAATCCAAATTCATGCAATAATCTACTTTTCAGTGCATGTAAATAAACTGTTTGTGTGTTAGGGCGGTCATGTTTGGGATTAGTGGGCACAGAATTATGTGCTATGCCCTGGTCCTCAACACAACATTTAGTTTGAATGTAACTATATATTATTTGAGAGAAATCAGGTCAGACTAGACAATTAAACTTGCTGAACGTGGATGACATAAATCAGAGAATAACCTCCGAATTGTGCTTTTAAACAAATCTGCATGAATCCAACAAAACAAGTGCGTTGTGTAGGATTGTGGTCAGTCCGTAGGGATTGTAAGGAGTGAACTTATCGTGGGGGAAAGTTATGCTCCTACTTGTTTTCACTTTGTTGGCACTGCTGCTGCTCTGCTGCTGAGCTGTTCTTTTTTTTTTTTTTTATTTCCAGAGGATCAATAATGGTTGACTTCATCCCATTTAAACAGAAAATGGAACACTCAAGTGCAGAGCGGTTAAAGTTAATAGTGTGCCAAAGTCCAGAGACAAACAATGCAAAACAAAAGCAGCACTTCATCTTTTCAATCGTACTTCTTCTGACCGTCATCAAATGGATCTACAGGTATCTGGATTTTCTTTTTAAAACCTATGAACGTTACATATTTTCTCAGCCCTTACCTCCGTCCTCCAGCACCAGGAAGCCGTGAGGTCCTCGCAGGTTGTCCGGGTTTTCTTGCCTCTCCTCACTCTGCGAGGGATGCTGGCTGCTCAGTCCAGATCCACCGGCGGCGGACTTGTGCACGGAGAGAACTCTTCCTCTTTTGGACGGGGACGGCCTCAATGCTGCCCGACGCAGAGGACGCTCATATGAGATCCACACAAGAGAGCTGGACCACTACGTCGGTTTAGTTTTTTTCAAAAGTGTGAACTCACAGCAACTCTTCCTGAAGACCACGTTGCTGCAGAACTTGTAGAAGCGCTCAGCGTAGAAAGCGGGCCTGTGAACGGACACCGTGTCCTGTGGGCGTGCAGGTGGGACAGGGGGGAAGGAATGACCTGGGATCAGTGCGCAGTGTTTGCTGTGCTGCATTGCAGACCTATACAGTCCTGGTCAAAAGTGTACATACACTTGTGAGGAACATCATGTCATGGCTGTCTTGACTTTACAATCATTTCTACAACTCTTATTTTTTTGTAATTGGAGCACATACTTGTTGGTCACAAAAAACATTCATGAAATTTGCTTCTTTTATGAATTTATTATGGCTCTACTGAAAATGTGAGGGTCAAAAGTATACATACAGCAATGTTAATATTTGCTTACATGTCCCTTGTGTTATGGTTTGAGAGAGGGAGATGACGGCAACAGACACCAAATCAAATCAAATCAAATCAACTTTATTTATAGAGCACATTTAAAATTTACCACAGGGGTAGCCAAAGTGCTGTACAATGAGCAGGTTAAAAGATAAAACGAGTACCGAGCAAACACAACACAACACAAACAGAACACGATAAAAAATAAATAATTAAAATAGAATTAATAAAAACATAAAAACATAAAAACAGGATCACAGCAGGTGTATTATGGGGCGCCATTGCAGGATGTTAAAAGTGTTAAAAGCCATGGAATAAAAGTATGTTTTTAAGAGAGATTTAAAAACAGGAAGAGAGGAGGCTTGTCTAACACTCAGGGGTAGGTCGTTCCAGAGCTTGGGAGCAGCAACGGCGAAAGCTCTGTCACCTCTAAGCTTCAGCCTTGTGTCAGGGACCGTCAACAGCAGCTGATCGGCTGATCTTAAGGATCGGGTGGGGCAGTAAGGCTGAAGGAGGTCGGAGAGATAGGTTGGCGCGAGGTTGTTTAGACATTTAAAAACAAATAAAAGGAGTTTAAAATGTATTCGGTAACGCACAGGGAGCCAGTGAAGGGACGCTAAAATAGGGGTGATGTGCTCACGTCTGCGGGTCTGTGTTAGCAGACGAGCAGCAGAGTTCTGCACGAGCTGCAGGCGGGCGAGGGAGGCCTGGGTAATGCCAACATACAGGGCATTACAGTAATCAAGACGAGTCGAGATAAAAGCGTGGATTAATTTCTCAAGATCATGTCTTGATGGAAGCGGTTTCACTTTCGCTATTTGGCGTAATTGATAAAAGCTTTTTTGAACGACGCTGCTGATTTGTTTTTCGAATTTAAAATCTGAGTCAAACTTTACCCCCAGGTTTGTGACAGAGTCGCTGAGATACGGGGTCAGAGTGCCGAGGTCAACGTTGGGGGAGGGAGAGCGACTTGGACCGAACAACATAACTTCTGTTTTATCTTCATTTAGGCTCAGGAAGTTAGCTGAAAGCCAGACTTTGATGTCGTGCAGGCAGTCAATAAGACGTTGAACCGTGTTATTTTGTGCCATGGGAAAATAAATCTGGCAATCATCGGCATAAAAATGAAATGCAATACTGTACTTCCTAAAAATAGAACCAAGGGGGAGAAGGTAAAGCGCAAATAAAATTGAGGCAAGGATTGAGCCCTGGAGGACCCCATGTGGTAAAGGAGCTGTGGACGACATAAAACTGTCTACTTTTACACAAAAACTCCTGTCGGTTAGGTACGACCGGAACCAGTTGAGGGCGACGCCCTTAATGCCCACACAGTTCTCAAGACGAGTGATTAAGGTGGCGTGGTCGACGGTGTGGAACGCAGCAGACAGATCTAAAAGCACCAGGACAACATATTTACCAGAATCAGTGGACAGGAGGATATCGCTAAAAACTTTTAGAAGCGCTGACTCTGTGCGGTGGAGGGCTTTAAAACCGGACTGGAACAGCTCAGTGATACCATTATCCTCTAAGAAGGGCAACAACTGACTGTAGACAACCTTCTCTAATATTTTGGAAATGTATGGAAGATTAGAGATAGGTCTTAAGTTAGAGAGGAGAGAGGGGTCGAGGCTGGGTTTTTTAAGTAGAGGTCGTACCACTGCATGTTTAAACTCTACTGGAACTATTCCAGAAGAGAGGCTACTATTGATGAAAGTATGGGTGAAAGTATGTAGCTCTGAGATTTATTATATATACAGGACTGTCTCAGAAAATTAGAATATTGTGATAATGTCCCTTATTTTCTGTAATGCAACTAAAAACATGAACATGTCATACATTCTGGATTCATTACACATCAACTGAAATATTGCAAGCCTTTTATTATTTTAATATTGCTGATTATGGCATACAGCTTAAGAAAACTCAAAAATCCCGTCTCAAAAATGTAGAATATTTCCTCAGACGAAGTAAAAAATAAAGATTTATAACAGCAAAACAAAATCAAACATTTGAAGATGTCAATTAATGCACTCAGTACTTGGTTGGGAATAATTTTGCATCCAGAATGTATGACAGTGAGACAGTCCTGTATATATAATAAATCTCAGAGCTACATACTTTCACCCTGGTGTCTGTTGCCGTCATCTCCCTCTCTCAAACCATAACACAAGGGACATGTAAGCAAATATTAACATTGCTGTATGTATACTTTTGACTCCGCTCCGTAAAAGTGTTCTGTTGTGGCATATGCAGCAGGTGCCTGCTCGTTTTTCGTATGTGGGTAACAACATTTAACTATGTATATATATTTCCCAATTGGTTTAACTGCCACCCGCCTGAATCTATTTAAAATCAAATTTTTTTTTATTTCAACCGTCCGACTCGACTCGACCCGACCCGCGGATAAAATCTAATTTTTTTAAATTTCATCCGCCCGATCCGCGGATAATCCGCGGACTCCGCGGTTGTGCCCGCAAACCGCGCATCTCTAGTATGTACACTTTTGACCAGGACTGTAGAAGGGAAAAACTACACACCCCATCATGGATGAGAGACTTCCAGGAGTGCTCCATTTTCTTAGACCACCTGCAAGAGAATTGCATTGTCTGACATATTTTGCCAAATAAACATCTGACAATGGTTGTTTTATGTTAGACCTCAGGCATCTGTGCACTGGACAAGGCAGACATGCTGGGTTAAAAGTATGGATTCAGCTGCTTGAAGGAATTAACATGCCGGACTCATACCGATAGGACTGCAGGATGTCGATGATACCGATGAACAAGAGGAGGCGCTCTCCTTTGACTCCCGCAGCCGGGATGCCGCCCATTCTGCCGAGAGAGAGAAGACGTTAGCGCGTGCAGCCCTAGGGGCATTGATTGAGACCTGCCCACGTACGTGTCGTCGTGGTCCAGGGTTTCCCTGCACGTGGACCCTCCCAGTATAGACTCCATTGCAGTGGAGTACAGAGCTCTCTGGGCGAGGGGCCGCGTCTCATCCGTGCCATCTGCTGGCGAACCCCGGGACTGCCGCTCACTCTCTGCTTGTGTCTTGTTGTGGACCCCGAGGAGCAAACTGTAGTCCATGATCTTAAAACTCTCCAGGACCTGGTATGTACAACACACAATCATTTGTATATACTTTAATGTCATTCTTCTCCTGGTCTTTCTCCTACCAGACAGTCTCTTTGCAGAGTTTTCACCAGAGCACTGTATGTGTCCTGGTCCAGATTGAGGCCCTCGGGAACATCACTCAAAAAGTCCAGATCTTTAAAAGTGGGTTTGGACTTCTCTCGCTCTTTCCTGGACGCTCGCCTCTTGTAAGTGGAGCCCTTCAGGTCAAATTTCAGGTGCATGCGTACGGAGCGCGGTAGGATGTTGTTCATCACCACGACCCGGATGTTTTTACCCCCGCTTTGGACACAGTAGAGGCCGAAGAACTTGGGCAGCAGCGTCCGAGGGTTCTGGTTCAAGTTCTGAAGAAGGGCGGGGTGAATAAAGAGAAGTACAGTTTTAGATGAGTCAGTCGGGAGGACATGTTACGCTCTGCCAGACCAGTGAGATACAGTCTGGTGTGCCGTGGGAGATGATCTAATCCAGGGGTGGGCAATTAATTCATTTTTAAGTCAGGGTGTGATGTGACAGGTGGTGACAGTACACCTACTTTGAGACAAGAGCTATAGTGATGCATGCTTGGTTATGCTTTAAAGTCATATCCAACAATTGCGACAACGTCTTTTTACTGTCAACCGAGTTTCGCTTTTTAATGATTTCCGCTGGTGGTGTGCCTCCGTATTTTTTTTCAACGCCAAAAATGTGCTAACGAAACAAAAACTGAACTGGCTGCAAAGTAAACAAAAAACAGAATGCTGGACGACAGCAAAGACTTACTGTGGAGCAAAGACAATGTACATCCGAATGTGACATGGCAATCAACAATGTCCCCGCAAAGAAGGATATAAAAACAACTGAAATATTCTTTATTGCTAAAACAAAGTAGATGCGGGGAATATCGCTCAAAGGAAGACCGTGAAACTGCTACAGGAAAATACCAAAAAAAGAGAAAAAGCCACCAAAATAAGAGCGCAAGACAAGAAGTAAAGCACTACACACGGGAAAACAGCAAAAAAGTCCAAATAAGTCAGGGTGTGATGTGACAGGTGGTGACAGTACACCTACTTTGAGACAAGAGCTATAGTGATGCATGCTTGGTTATGCTTTAAAGTCATATCCAACAATTGCGACAACGTCTTTTTACTGCCAACCGAGTTTCGTTTTTTAATGATTTCCACTGGTGGTGTGCCTCTGTATTTTTTCAAGTGACTTGGCTCAAAAAAGGGTTGCAAAACACTGTGCTAGACATATGCCCAAGGTCCTGGATAATGCTGCTGAGCGCTGCTAAGCCTGTTAAGGTCTACTTAGCGTGGTACAAACCCTTAACTATGACAAAGCCAGTGCTTTGGCGTCATCGCCACAATCGAATCTAACGCCAGGAAATTGGATAAGGCGTCGAGACCAGTGATTCTCAAACTGTGCTTCACGATCTCATATCAAAGAATTACTTCATTAAATATTCAAACAGTCTTACTGTAGAGTTGAGAGCACTTCATTCCTCGGTGTTCACATAGATGGATTTGTACATTCCAAAAGCCATACTACGCTACTGTAAATGATTGTTGGTCATTATGGTGTGTCTGTAAATAAATAAATTAGGGATGTCCCGATGCAGGTTTTTGCACTTCCGATCCGATACCGATACTGACCGATACCGATACTGACCGATGCTGGCCTATCCGAGCATGTATTAAAGTTTAAAGTTATTTAGCCTACTTAGTTGTCAGAATCATGTTGAAAAGGGTTTTAGTACTCTTGATAACAACTAGCCAGCTGAATTAGGGGAGTTTGAATAATACACAATGGTTGGTAACAAGAAACTGACCTGTTTATTCAAGGATAAACACAAAATAGACAAAATTATACATGACATCATTGAACTAGGGCTGGGCGATATGGCCTTTTTTTATTATTGCGATATTTTAAGGCCATATTGCGATACACGATATATATCTCGATATTTTGCCTTAGCCTTGAATGAACACTTGATGCATATAATCACAGCAGTATGATGATTTTATGTGTTTTGATTGACTGATTGAGACTTTTATTAGTAGGTTGCACAGTGAAGTACATATTCCGTACAATTGACCACTAAATGGTAACACCCCAATAAGTTTTTCCACTTGTTTAAGTCGGGGTCCACTTAAATTGATTCATGATACAGATATATACTATCAGATATATACTATCATCATAATACAGTCATCACACAAGATAATCACATTGAATTATTTACATTATTTATAATCCAGGGTGTGGAGGGTAAGTGTCAAAAAGACAGCCAAAAGAGTTTGATATGAGAATAAATCTAAAGTTAAAATATAGGGTAGAAATGCACCCATTTGCAGGAAATGTAGTCTTGATTTTCAACATTTTCTTTCAAGGCTTGCATGTCTACATTAAAACATTCTTCTTCATACTGCATTAATATATGCTACTTTTAAACTTTCATGCAGAGAAGGAAATCACAACTAAAAAAATCACTAATTTTGTCATACGGTGTTGACGTGGAAATTTTTGCCTCGGCATTTTGATGGTGTGGGCGTGTGGCACCGAATGGAGATAAGCGTCTCGACAGACGTCACAATATTTGAACAATGATGACGAAACTGTTTTCTCTGTCGTGTCCGTATGTCGAAAATTGTTATGCGCTTATTTTTTTATTTGAGTTTGTGCGTGGCATAGATTTGCTATGCGCAGAGGACGCTTAAACAGTGCGCAATTGCACAGGCGAGCACCTTAGAGGGAGCGTTGCTCGCACGGCTGCGCTAGCATCACAGCTAACGTTAGCCATGCTGCTACCTCTCTGCTCGGGGAGGACGTATACGTATGTGACGTATGACGTGACAGTATGTGACGTATGATGTGACAGTATGTAAGAAGGTGCACTTGCTGTCTGTGAGAGGGAGACACAGGAAAGAGTGAGAAGAGCCTGTCGTGTAATGCCAGCAGCTAAAAGCAACTGCGTGAGAATTCACAGACCTGTGGATGTGTTGAAGGTGTGCTGGAAAATGCGGAACGGAAATTACGGAGCAGCAGAAAAGCTTAATGTATTATTTAAATCGGTGCGTTGGAAAACACGGACCGGAGTTTTTTTAAAACTGGATCTGGATCGGCATTTTCCCATGCCTTGCCGATACGCAATTTTTGGCAAATATCGGCAGCCGATCCGATCCAAATATCGGATCGGGACATCCCTAAAATAAATACAACTGTTGAAATTGTGTGTAATGTTACGGTGGCCAAAGTATTAAATGTACTTGTTAAATACTTGTTTTAATGAATACTTAGGCCTACTACGCTACTGTAAATGATTGTTGGTGTTTTCTGAGGTGGTACTTGGTGAAAAAGGTTGAGTATAGACTCTGGTTTAGACTACAGACAATAAACGTGACTGGTTTGACTTCAGAATCCTCAGATTGTGTGCATTAGCCCAAAGTAAAATGAAAATAAGTATTAATCCTAACCGTTATGAACTGTTACTTACCATGTAGTAACCAGGTAGAAGCTTCTGTAAAAACTCCGCCTCCTTGTGTTGGACAGTTTTGACGATGAACTCGTCATCCCGGGTGACGTAGAATATGGAGCCACTGGCTCCTGGGTTGGTCAACTCGATGAGTGCCTCGTTACAGAGGGAATACTGTAGAAGTAATAAACACGTATGTTAAAACCTACTCGTCTGCTTTCAGGTGTTTATAATATTACTTTTTTGTGGTTTTAATCAAAACTGCTGACAGATGCATTGTCTAGTCCAGGGGTCGGCAACTCAAAATGTTGAAAGAGCCATGTTGGACCAAAAATACAAAAACAAATCTGTCTGGAGCCGCAAAAAATGAAAAGCCATATTACATACAGATAGTGTGTCATGAGATATAAATTGAATTAACAGGACTTAAAGGAAACTAAATGAGCTGAAATATAGCTACAAATGAGGCATAATGATGCAATATGTACATATAGCTAGCCTAAATAGCATGTTAGCATCGATTAGCTTGCAGTCATGCAGTGACCAAATATGCCCGATTAGCACACCACACAAGTCAATAACATCAACAAAACTCACCTTTGTGCATTCACGCACAACATTAAAAGTTTGGTGGACAAAATGAGACAGAAAAAGAAGTGGCATAAAAGACGGAAAGTCGGAGAAAGTTAAACATGTAAACAAACTACGGTGAGTTCAAGCACCGCCAAAATTGGTAGGACAAAACGGCGCTCACCAAATCCTCCAATCAGTGAAGCATGTTTGATATAAACAGTGTGATTTATAACAATTAGGGAGGTTTGTGTCATGTTTGTCCTCCTACAGAAACCATATTAACACAAAATATATATTTTTTCCCCCTCATCTTTTTCCATTTTCCATACATTTTTGAAAAAGTTCCAGAGAGCCACTAGGGCGGCGCTAAAGAGCCACGGGTTGCCGACCCACGGTCTAGTCCCGGGGTGCTCACACTTTTTCTGCAGGCGAGCTACTTTTCAATTGATCAAGTCGTGGGGATCTACCTCATTCATATATATCATTTATATTTACTTATTTATGAAATATATGTTTTTGTTAACAAGTTAAAGGTGTTTAATGATAATGCAAGCATGTTTAACACATATAGTTAATATTGTTAATAAATTAAAGGTGTTTAATGATAATACAAGAATGTTTAATACATATAGTTAATATTGTTAATAAATTAAAGGTGTTCAATGATAATACAAGAATGTTTAATACATATAGTTAATATTGTTAACAAGTTAAAGGTGTTTAAAGATAATACAAGCATCCATCCCATCCATCCATTTTCTACCGCTTAATGATAATACAAGCATGTTTAATACATATAGTTAATATTATTAATAAGTTAAAGGTGTTTAAAGATAATACAAGCATGTTTAACACATATAGTTAATATTGTTAACAAGTTAAAGGTGTTTAAAGATAATACAAGCATGTTTAATACATATAGTTAATATTATTAATAAGTTAAAGGTGTTTAAAGATAATACAAGCATGTTTAACACATATAGTTAATATTGTTAACAATTAAAGGTGTTTAAAGATAATACAAGCATGTTTAACACATATAGTTAATATTGTTAACAAGTTAAAGGTGTTTAATGATAATACAAGCATGTTTAATACATATAGTTAATATTGTTAATAAGTTAAAGGTGTTTAAAGATAATGCAAGCATGTTTAACACATAGTTAATATTGTTAACAAGTTAAAGGTGTTTAAAGATAATACAAGCATGTTTAACACATATAGTTAATATTGTTAACAAGTTAAAGGTGTTTAAAGATAATACAAGTATGTTTAATACATATAGTTAATATTGTTAACAAGTTAAAGGTGTTTAAAGATAATACAAGCATGTTTAACACATTTAGTTAATATTGTTAACAAGTTAAAGGTGTTTAATGATAATACAAGCATGTTTAATACATATAGTTAATATTATTAATAAGTTAAAGGTGTTTAAAGATAATACAAGCATGTTTAACACATATAGTTAATATTGTTAACAAGTTAAAGGTGTTTAATGATAATACAAGCATGTTTAACACATATAGTTAATATTGTTAATAAGTTAAAGGTGTTTAAAGATAATGCAAGCATGTTTAACACATATAGTTAATATTGTTAACAAGTTAAAGGTGTTTAAAGATAATACAAGCATGTTTAATACATATAGTTAATATTGTTAACAAGTTAAAGGTGTTTAATGATAATACAAGCATGTTTAATACATATAGTTAATATTATTAATAAGTTAAAGGTGTTTAAAGATAATACAAGCATGTTTAACACATATAGTAAATATTGTTAACAAGTTAAAGGTGTTTAATGATAATACAAGCATGTTTAACACATATAGTTAATATTGTTAATAAGTTAAAGGTGTTTAAAGATAATGCAAGCATGTTTAACACATAGTTAATATTGTTAACAAGTTAAAGGTGTTTAAAGATAATACAAGCATGTTTAATACATATAGTTAATATTGTTAACAAGTTAAAGGTGTTTAATGATAATACAAGCATGTTTAATACATATAGTTAATATTATTAATAAGTTAAAGGTGTTTAAAGATAATACAAGCATGTTTAACACATATAGTAAATATTGTTAACAAGTTAAAGGTGTTTAATGATAATACAAGCATGTTTAATACATATAGTTAATATTATTAATAAGTTAAAGGTGTTTAAAGATAATACGAGCATGTTTAACACATATAGTTAATATTGTTAACAAGTTAAAGGTGTTTAAAGATAATACAAGCATGTTTAACACATATAGTTAATATTGTTAACAAGTTAAAGGTGTTTAAAGATAATACAAGCATGTTTAATACATATAGTTAATATTGTTAACAAGTTAAAGGTGTTTAATGATAATACAAGCATGTTTAATACATATAGTTAATATTATTAATAAGTTAAAGGTGTTTAAAGATAATACAAGCATGTTTAACACATATAGTTAATATTGTTAACAAGTTAAAGGTGTTTAATTATAATACAAGCATGTTTAATACATATAGTTAATATTATTAATAAGTTAAAGGTGTTTAAAGATAATACAAGCATGTTTAACACATATAGTTAATATTGTTAACAAGTTAAAGGTGTTTAATTATAATACAAGCATGTTTAATACATATAGTTAATATTATTAATAAGTTAAAGGTGTTTAAAGATAATACAAGCATGTTTAACACATATAGTTAATATTGTTAACAAGTTAAGGTGTTTAAAGATAATACAAGCATGTTTAATACATATAGTTAATATTGTTAACAAGTTAAAGGTGTTTAATGATAATACAAGCATGTTTAATACATATAGTTAATATTATTAATAAGTTAAAGGTGTTTAATGATAATACAAGCATGTTTAATACATATAGTTAATATTGTTAACAAGTTAAAGGTGTTTAATAATAATACAAGCATGTTTAATACATATAGTTAATATTATTAATAAGTTAAAGGTGTTTAAAGATAATACAAGCATGTTTAACACATATAGTTAATATTGTTAACAAGTTAAAGGTGTTTAAAGATAATACAAGCATGTTTAATACATATAGTTAATATTGTTAACAAGTTAAAGGTGTTTAATGATAATACAAGCATGTTTAACACATATAGTTAATATTGTTAACAAGTTAAAGGTGTTTAAAGATAATACAAGAATGTTTAATACATATAGTTAATATTGTTAACAAGTTAAAGGTGTTTAATGATAATACAAGCATGTTTAATACATATAGTTAATATTATTAATAAGTTAAAGGTGTTTAAAGATAATACAAGCATGTTTAACACATATAGTAAATATTGTTAACAAGTTAAAGGTGTTTAATGATAATACAAGCATGTTTAACACATATAGTTAATATTGTTAATAAGTTAAAGGTGTTTAAAGATAATGCAAGCATGTTTAACACATAGTTAATATTGTTAACAAGTTAAAGGTGTTTAAAGATAATGCAAGCATGTTTAACACATATAGTTAATATTGTTAACAAGTTAAAGGTGTTTAAAGATAATACAAGCATGTTTAATACATATAGTTAATATTGTTAACAAGTTAAAGGTGTTTAATGATAATACAAGCATGTTTAATACATATAGTTAATATTATTAATAAGTTAAAGGTGTTTAAAGATAATACAAGCATGTTTAACACATATAGTAAATATTGTTAACAAGTTAAAGGTGTTTAATGATAATACAAGCATGTTTAACACATATAGTTAATATTGTTAATAAGTTAAAGGTGTTTAAAGATAATGCAAGCATGTTTAACACATATAGTTAATATTGTTAACAAGTTAAAGGTGTTTAAAGATAATACAAGCATGTTTAACACATATAGATTCCTTTCTTTCATGAAGACAAGAATATAAGTTGGTGTATTACCTGATTGTGATGACTTACATTGATTGGAATCAGACAGTGGTGCTAAAAACGTCCGCATTTTCGAATGGAGGAGAAAAAAGTCCTCCTTTCTGTCCAATACCACATGAAAGCGGTTGGTTTTTGGCATCTTGTTTGTCCAGCTTCCGTACTTCTTTGTATACACTTTACAAGAAATACATTGTCGGCAAACTCCGTAGCTTGCTAGCTTGTGCACGCCAGCTTTCTGAGACTCTTGTTTTGTTAGCGCAGGCAGGATGAAGCAGCGCTTTTATTGTGCAACTGTGCAGTCGGTCTTTGGAGTTTTGACAACAGGTACGGCGCCAGAGTCTGTTGAAATAAAGTGTTTCTCGCCTTCCAGTCGGTAATTTTAATGAGCTGGCAGCAGCCAGCGTCATCTCAGAAGACCCTCGGGTGCCGTGAATGTCAATCAAGTGACGAAAGTGACGTCATAGCGAAGATTTATGATCGCTCATTTTTAGGACTATTTTTTTAATGCCTGGCTGGTGATCGACTGACACACCCTCCGAGATCGACCGGTAGCTCGCGATCGACGTAATGAGCACCCCTGCTCTAGTCCATTGTCGCTCTATGTTGAGTTTAAAAAAGCAAGCTTTTCAGGGCTGTCAAACAAAGAGGTTTAATCCGGCTCGCAAGATCAGTTTGCTAAATATGAAAATGAGCTACATTTTTTTTTAAATGAAAGAAACTGCTGTTCTAAATGCGTCCACTGGATGTCGCAATAGCAATTCAAGTGTAACCCACGTCACATTAAGCGCCCTTTGGATTGGCTGCCACTACTCCAATCAGCTGCTCCTGTTGTGGCTGGCAGCAGATGGCGGCAGACCTATGCTGTAGCGACACAATAGCATCTTTCATTTGAAACGATCCACTCGAAGGATACAATAACAAAACGGTAAGATGCAAAGACTTAAGTCAACTTGACCATCATCTTTGTAGTTAGAGTTCCTGGCAGCGCTTGCAATTGGTTGAATGCACGATGCGCACCCTGAACTCCATTGTAAACATGTGTGTTTTTTACATTTGTTTTATTTTATGTTTATGTTCACATTGGTTACGTTTGTACTTATGTTACTTTGATGTTGGCTATGGTGCCATTTTTGTTTTGTTTATCTTGTAATATTTGAATGGTGATAAATGAATGTGGTGTGGCAGTTGAAGCGGTTTTGAGGAAACACTCGATTGCTTTTTCCAAAAGTTTTTAATGGTAAACCTATCAACGTGAGAATCCTACACAGGAAGTGCTTAAAGTTAAATGGCTTTGTCTATGAATGTTCTCATTCATCCAGGTCATTGGTCAGATCTAGTTTAGCGGCTGGTGTCGATACCTCAGAAGGCTTCATCGGTTCATGCTCATAGACTTAGATTAGTTAGATCTCGTCTTAGACTTAGATTGTTCACATCGAGTCATAGACTTAGATTGGTCACATCTAGTCTTAGACTTAGAATGGTCAGATCTAGTCTTAGACTTAGATTGGTCACACCTAATCTTAGACTTAAGATTGGTCACATCTAGTCTTAGACTTAGATTGTTACATCTAGTCTTAGACTTAGATTGGTCAGATCTAGTCTTAGACTTAGATTGGTCAGATCTAGTCTTAGACTTAGATTGGTCAAATCTAATCTTAGACTTAGATTGGTCACATCTAGTCTTAGACTTAAGATTGGTCAGATCTAGTCTTAGACTTAGTTGGTCACATATTGTCTTAGACTTAGTTGGTCACATCTAGTCTTAGACTTAGTTGGTCACATCTAGTCTTTGACTTAGTTGGTCACATCTAGTCTTAGATTTAGATTGGTCACATCTAGTCTTAGACTTAGATTGTTACATCTAGTCTTATACTTAGATTGGTCACATCTAGTCTTAGACTTAGATTGGTCACATCTAGTCTTAGACTTAGATTGGTCACATCGAGTCTTGGACTTAGATTGGTCATATCGAGTCTTAGACTTAGATTGGTCAGATCTACTCATAGACTTAGATCGGTCAGATCTAATTTTAGACTTAGGTAGGCCAGATCTAGTCTTAGACTTAGATTTGTTAGATCTACTCTTACACTTAGATTGGTCACATGTAGTCTTAGACTTAGATTGGTCAAATCTAGTCTTAGACTTAAGATTGGTCACAGCTATTCTAAGACTTAGTTTGCTACGTCTACTATTAGACTTAGATTGGTCACATCTAGTCTTAGACTTAGATAGGTCACATCTAGTTTAGTGGCTGGTGCCAATACCTCAGAAGGCTTTATCAGTTCACGCTCTTAGACTTAGATTGGTCAGATCTGGTCTTAGACTTAGATTGGTCACATCTAATCTTAGACTTATATTGGTCACAACTAATTTAGCGGCTGGTGCCAATATCTCAGAAGGCTTCATCAGTTCACACTCTTAGACTTATTTTGGTCAGATCTGGTCTTAGACTTAGATTGGTCACATCTAGTCTTAGACTTAGATCGGTCAGATCTAGTCTTAGACTTAGATTGGTCACATCTAGTCTTAGACTTAGATCGGTCAGATCTAGTCTTAGACTTAGATTGGTCACATCTAGTCTTAGACTTAGATCGGTCAGATCTAGTCTTAGACTTAGATTGGTCAGATCTAGTCTTAGACTTAGATTGGTCACATCTAGTCTTAGACTTAGATTGGTCACGTCTAGTCTTAGACTTAGATTAGTCAAATCTAGTTTAGCGGCTGGTGCCAATACCTCAGAAGGCTTCATCAGTTCACGCTCTTAGACTTGGATAGGTCAGATGTAGTTTTAGACGTAGATTGGTCAGATCTAGTCTTAGACTTAGATAGGTCAGATCTAGTCTTTGACTTAGATTGGTCAGACCATATGCAAGAATCTGGCCAGAAATGGTACTGCAATCACGGTCAAAATTCTGTAGTCCCTTACCCCTCTCCCTGACTGAGGTTGCCTGATACGTAGCCGAATCCGAATTCTACTCCAAGGAACTCGACGAGTCCTACGCTGTAGGTTTCTCTTGTTTATGCTTCTTGCAAGATGGTTTACTAAGTCATTATGCCACAGTTTACTGATGTCCATCAGCCAAATGTATGAGAACATGCAAACTCCACACAGAAAGATCCCAAGCCCGGGATTGAACCCAGGACTACTCAGGACCTCAGTATTGTGAGGTACATGCACTAACCCCTGTTCCACCGTACCGCCCGTGTCACTTGCCGTAATGCCCTAAACAGTATAATGACCATTTGCGATAAAATTCCCAATGGTTAGAAGAAACAAAACATCACCAGGTAATCGTCTGGTCGTATCCCAAACAGCTCCCGGAAGTAGCGGAAAGCCACGGGCGCGTACGTTTTAAACCTGAAGTCTGGGAAGTGGTGGGCTGGCGTGAGGTTGCTGCCCTCACTGCAAGCACAAGGGAGAGGATTAGATACTGGGAGTACACACAGAGTACACACTTGGGTACCTGGGGAAGAAGATGCTCTCCACCACGTAGAAGTCCTGCATGAGCACATCTCTCTCGGGCTTGGAGCTTAGGTTGCCAACGGTGTATCCAATACCCAATTGGATGGCCCCCTTTAAGGCGGAGGAGGTGGTCTGGGGGCGGCGGATGAAAAGAAGACAGTCACATGTAGGTGGAGGGCAGCTGATGAAATCGGGAAGGCGAGCTTACATAGGATTAGCACTTGAGAATCAAAGAAAGAATCCCACACAGTAAGACAAAAAAAGAGAGCAATCAAGGAGGAGGAGAATTTGAAGAAGAGCCAACCTTCTTGTAGGTGGTTTCTCCCGAGGCGTCGACTCTTCTGTGGCCGATCTTCTTCTCGTGGGTTTGGCCTGCTCCGAATGGGGATGGCATCTGTCAAAACCACAGAGTGCAGGGAAGTTCATCAGCTACAAACAAGGAATATACCGTCGTGGTCAAGAGTTGTAAAGAACATCATGTCATGGCTGTCTTGAGTTACCAATAAACATTCATGAAGTTTGCTTCTTTTATGAATTTATTATGGGTCTACTGAAAATGAGAAAAGTATACATACTAGAGATGCGCGGTTTGCGGGCACAACCGCGGAGTCCGCGGATTATCCGCGGATCGGGCGGATGAAATTAAAAAAAATTAGATTTTATCCGCGGGTCGGGTCGGGTCGGGTCGGGTCGGGCGGTTGAAATAAAAAAAAATTAGATTTTAAATAGATTCAGGCGGGTGGCAGTTAAACCAATTGGGAAATATATATACATAGTTAAATGTTGTTACCCACATACGAAAAACGAGCAGGCACCTGCAGCATATGCCACAACAGAAGAAAAAAAAGAAAAAGAGATGGACACTTTTACGGAGCAGAGAAGGGACGCCTCGCCGAGAGGGCCCCACCGGGAGCCGTAGCTGAGGCGATCCGCGAGAAGGGCCCGACGCACGTCCAGGGTCACCACCGCACCGACACCCCGCCTCGTCCGCCTTCGCCGCGGCCGGCGTCACGCGCAGCAGGTAAGCAGCTTACCTGCCCGCCACCCCCGTGGCCGGGGGCTCGTAACAGGGGTCACTCCGCGCGCTCCGCCCGCGCAGCTTACCTGCCCGCCACCCCTGTTGCCGGGGGCGCGTAACAGGGGTCACTCCGCGCGCAGTGCGCTCACGAAAGGGGTGGGGCTCACCCTGGTTGATATAGACAGCAGGACGGTGGCCATGGAAGTCGGAACTCACTAAGGAGTGTGTAACAACCCACCTGCCGAATCAACTAGCCCTGAAAATGGATGGCGCTGGAGCGTCGGGCCCATACCCGGCCGTCGCCGGCAGCGAGACGCGCTTGCAGGTGCGCTCAGCGCGGCTCCCATATGATTGCGCACTGGTGTGCGTCTGGGTCGTGACAGCGTGGCACGCATTGAATGTCTGTGCTGCATTGGATCAGTCTCCTTTCTTTAACAGGCAAAAGCTTTATAACCTCACTAATGCCTTGCATCGTCTATATTAGATATATAATGTGGATGGTGGATGGTTGACGACTTTCTGATGCGGTTGCGGATGAAATAATTGCCTATCCGCGCATCTCTACCACACGTTTAAGTCAGGACTTTGGGAAGGCCATTCTAAAATCTTCATTCTAGCCGGATTTAGCCATTCCTTTACCACTTTTGACTAGAGATGTCCGATATATCGGATTGCCGATATTATCGGCCGATAAATGCTTTAAAATGTAATATCGGAAATTATCGGTATCGGTTTCAAAAAGTAAAATGTATGACTTTTTAAAGCGCCACTGTACGGAGTGGTACACGGACGTAGGGAGAAGTACAGAGCAGTTGCATCTCCCAGTCATACTTGCCAACCGACAAACACATTTCGGGAGAACATCCGCACCGTAACACAACAGAACAAATACCCAGAAACCCTTGCAGCACTAACTTATTTCAGGATTCTACAATATACACCCCCCGTTACCCCCTACCTACTCCCCTCCCCCCGACTCAACCCCTCCCCCCCTAACCCCACCCACCTCAACCTCCTCATGCTCTCTCAGGGAGAGCATGTCCCAAATTCCAAGCTGCTGTTTTGAGGCATGTTAAAAAAAAATAATGCACTTTGTGACTTCAATAATAAATACGGCAGTGCCATGTTGGCATTTTTTTTTCATGGACTTGTTTCTTCAGCATTGTCCACACGTTTAAAGTCAGGACTTTGGGAAGGCCATTCTAAAACCTTCATTCTAGCCGGATTTCGCCATTCCTTTACCACTTTTAAGGTGTGTTTGGGGGGTCATTGTCCTGTTGGAACGCCCAACTGCGCCCAAGACCCAACCTCCGGGCTGATGATTTTAGCTTGTCCTGAACAATTTGGAGCTAATCCTCCTTTTTCATTGTCCCATTTACGCTTTGTAAAGCAGCAGTTCCATTGGCAGCAAAACAGGCCCAGAGCATAATCCTACCACCACCATGCTTGACGGTAGGATGGTGTTCCTGGGATTAAAGGCCTCACCTTTTCTCCTCCAAACATATTGCTGGGTATTGTTGCCAAATATTTGTTTCATCTGACCACAGAACTTTCCTCCCGAAGGTCTTATCTTTGTCCATGTGGTGTCAGATGAAACAAAAATGGAGCTGTTTGGCCACAATACCCAGCAATATGTATGAAAGAGAAAAAAGGTGAGGCCTTTAATCCCAGGAACACCACACCTAACGCCAAGCATGGTGGTGCTAGTATTACGCTCTGGCTTATGAAGGCAGCTCATTCATCACGGGCAGGCGTGCGGATTGCAGATTGTCTGCAGGCGCGAAGAGGCACGCCCGCAGCGGAGAGAGAGCTCCTGGCCCGTGACACCTTGGCAAGTTTCACTGTTTCATCTGACATCACATGGACAAACATAAGACCTTCAGATGAAACAAAAATGGAGCTGTTTGGCCACAATACCCAGCAATATGTTTGGAGGAGAAAAGGTGAGGCCTTTAATCCCAGGAACACCATCCCTACCGTCAAGCATGGTGGTGGTAGTATTATGCTCTGAGGCCTGTTTTGCTGCCAATGGAACTGCTGCTTTAAATGGGACAATGAAAAAGGAGGATTAGCTCCAAATTCTTCAGGACAAGCTAAAATCATCAGCCCGGAGGTTGGGTCTTGGGCGTAGTTGGGTGTTCCAACAGGACAATGACCCCAAACACACCTCAAAAGTGGTAAAGGAATGGCTAAATCAGGCTAGAATGAAGGTTTTCGAATGGCCTTCCCAAAGTCCTGACTTAAACGTGTGGACAATGCTGAAGAAACAAGTCCATGAAAAAAAATGCCAACATGGCACTGCCGTATTTATTATTGAAGTCACAAAGTGCATTATTTTTTTTTAACATGCCTCAAAACAGCAGCTTGGAATTTGGGACGTGCTCTCCCTGAGAGAGCATGAGGAGGTTGAGGTGGGCGGGGTTGGGGGGGAGGGGGGTAGGTAGGGGGTAGCGGGTGGTGTATATTGTAGAATCCCGATATAAGTTAGTGCTGCAAGGGCTTCTGGGTATTTGTTCTGTTGTGTTTATGTTGTGTTACGGTGCGGATGTTCTCCCGAAATGTGTTTGCCATCCTTGTTTGGTGTGGGTTCACAGTGCGGCGCATATTTGTAACAGTGTTAAAGTTGTTTATACGGCCACACTCTGTGTGACCTATATGGCTGTTGACCAAGTATGTGTTGCATTCCCTTGTGTGTGTGTGTGTAAAAAGCTCTTATATTATGTGATTGGGCCGGCACGCAAAGGCAGTGCCTTTAAGGCACGCCCCTAATATTGATGTCTGGGTGGAAATCGGGAGAAATTTGGGAGAATGGTTGCCTCGGGAGGGGCACTGAAATTCGTGAGTCTCCCAGGAAAATGGGGAGGGTTGGCAAGTATGACTGGGAGACGCAACTGCTCTGTACTTCTCCCTACGTCCGTGTACCACTCCGTACAAAAAAGTCATAAATTGTACTTTTTGAAACCGATACCGATAATTTCCAATATTACATTTTAAAGCATTTATCGGCCGATAATATCGGCAGTCCGATATTATCGGACATCTCTAGTCAAAAGTGGTAAAGGAATGGCTAAATCAGGCTAGAATGAAGGTTTTAGAATGGCCTTCCCAAAGTCCTGACTTTAATCGTGTGGACAATGCTGAAGAAACAAGTCCATGTCAGAAAAAACAACACATTTAGCTGAACTGCACCAATTTTCAAAAATTCAAGCAGAAGCTTGTGGATGGCTACCAAAAGTGCCTTTGTCAGAATAATTGTATCTAAGTTACAGAGGTGGGTAGAATAGCCAGAAATTGTACTCAAGTAAGAGTACTGTTACTTTAGAGATTTATTACTCAAGTAAAAGTAAGGAGTAGTCACCCAAATATTTACTTGAGTAAAAGTAAAAAGTATGTTGTGAAAAAACTACTCGAGTACTGAGTAACTGATGAGTAACATACACACTCATATCATATATAAATATATATATATATATATATATATATATATACATACATACATATACATTGATATATACAGTATATAATTTATAAGTATTTATTTTGCTGTTTTTGTTTACATGTTAAAGGTGTTTTAATGAATATACATGCATGTTTAACATATAGATTCCTTTCTTTAATGAAGACAAGAATATAAGTTGGTGTATTACCTGATTCTGATGACTTGTGTTGATTGTAATCAGACAGTCGTGATGATAACGTCCACGTTTTCAAATGGAGGAGAAGAAAAGTTCCTCTTTTCTGTCTAATACCACATGAAAGTGGTGGGTTTTTGGCATCTTATTTGTCCAGCTTCCATATTCGTTTTTATACACTTTACAAGAAATATATTGGTGTCAAACTCCGTAGCTTGCTAGCTTGTTTACGCTGGCTTTCGGAGACTCTTGTTTTGAAAGCGCAGGCGCGATGGCGCGGCACTTTTATTGTGAAGACAGGAACGTCCTCATGTGCGGTCAGTCTTGAGGCTTTTGACGGGATGTACGGTTGAAATAAAACAAGTATCTTTTTTCCTTCACACTTTTGATTGATTGATTGGAACTTTTATGATTAGATTGCACAGTACAGTACATATTCCGTACAATTGACCACTAAATGGTAACACCCCAATAAGTTTTTCAACTTGTTTAAGTCAGGTCATGTGACCACCTGGCTCTGTTTGATTGGTCCAACGTCACCAGTGACTGCATCTGATTGGTGGAACGAAGTGAAACGTCACCAGTAAGGCAGGCACTATGAAGGTCTGTCTGACAGACCAAAACAAACAAAGCGTGCATTAACAGATCGATAAAAATTAGTAGCGAGTAGCGAGCTGAATGTAGATAAAAGTAGCGGAGTAAAAGTAGCGTTCCTTCTCTATAAATATACTTAAGTAAAAGTAAAAGTATGTTGCATTAAAACTACTCTTAGAAGTACAATTTATCCCAAAAGTTACTCAAGTAGATGTAACGGAGTAAATGTAGCGCGTTACTACCCACCTCTGCTAAGTTATCATAAAACTTTGTGTTGCCATGAGTTCCCGGCGAGAGGACAAAAGCGGTCTTTGATCTTACCAAGCAAAAGGCTTGTAAAACTCCACTGTCGGCGTCGGTTTCTTTGATCTACTGTAATCCACAGGAAGATCTTGTCTTGACCTGAGATCTACAAAGCGGAGAGGAAGCAGGACCTGACGCAAGCTCCAGGCATCTTTTCTTTGAACTGTTTTGTGACCAAGGGCGAAGGCTGTTTACGACCCCTCTCCCCTTAAAAACAGCTGTTGCCATGTAATCAGGGAAAGTCCAAATAAAAGAGGAGGCGTAGAACTCTCTTGTCAGAGCGTGGTGGAAGACTGTACAAAGAGTACAGCCCAGGCGTTTCTCCTCAATGAGCTAAATTGAATTATGTCTCTGTTTAATTCCTTGCTTCTTGTCTGTTTAAAAGATGTCATCGGTGTTTGAACCTGACAGACTTATTGCAACACATTTAGCTGCACCAATGTTGTCAAGAGGAGTGGTCAAGTGGTCAAGCAGAAGCTTGTGGATGGCTACCAAAAGCGCCTTATTGCAGGTAAACTTGCCAAGGGACATGTAAGCAAATATTAACATTGCTGTATGTATACTTTTGACCCTCACATTTTCAGTAGAGCCATAATAAATTCATAAAAGAAGCAAACTTCATGAATGTTTTTTGTGACCAACAAGTATGTGCTCCAATCACAAAAAAATAAGAGTTGTTGAAATGATTGTAAAGTCCAGACAGCCATGACATGATGTTCTTTACAAGTGTATGTAGACTTTTGACCAGGACTGTACCGTGTGAAGTCATATAGAGGACACCTACCTCTATTTGACTCTTCTTGGCTGGATCTGTTAGAAGAGCGGGGCGAGAAACAAACAGGAGGAACATTAATGCCACATTTGTACATCCACATCCATATTGAATCTGGGTCTGGGGCATCCATTTGTTCAAACTGGTACACTTTAAAAAAAAGTCAATATTTAAACATCTGCTTTCCATCTCCCGGTGTCTGATAACAAACACATCACAATGCTATCAGATGTTTGGACAAATGTATTTGAACACCTGGCCAATATGCAAATTTGGAATCAAAATACAATAAAATGGAGGTGTCAGAAAAGTTCTGCTAGATTATGTTGATGTGTGAGGGAGCAGGGTTGGGGTGGGGGCAAGGTTTGGTGGTGTATAATGTAGCCCGGAAGAGTCAGGGCTGCATGGGATTCTGGGTATTTGTTCTGTTGTGTTTATGTTGTGTTAAGGTGCAGATGTTCTCCCGAAATGTGTTTGTCATTCTTGTTTGGTTTTGGTTCAAAGTGTGGCGCGTTATTAGTAAGAGTGTTAAAGTTGTTTTATATGGCCACCGTCAGTGTAACCTGTGTGGCTGTTGACCAAGTATGCCTTGCTGTCACGTACGTGTGCAAGCATACTGTATATCAAGTGGTTGGGCTTGCACAATGTTAATACAGATTGTAGAGGGCGCCAAATGTTGTACCATCAAGGCACGCCCTTATTATAACTGTTAAGGTGAAAATCGGTGAATATTAATCCCGGGAGTTTTCTGAAATCCGGAAGTCTCCCGGGAAAATCGGGGGGTTCGGCAAGTAAGCTGCTGAGCCGCATCAGAGTGATCAAAGAGCCGCGGGTTGCCGACCCCTGGTTTAGGGCAAGAGATGTTTGAAGGAGCTCTTTGTTAAAACGATAATGTGTAAGTTATCACACAACTCTTATGCTTAAAGGCCGTTGCTATAGTTATTATCAATTGTGCTGAAGTTGTACTTTTCTATCTGTGCAAAGGGCGAGTCGTCTCGTATCGGCGTTTGTGTCCAGAACATCGAGTGCCGTGACGCAGACAAAGCAGAGACAGGGCGATATCACGGGTGTCAGCACATTTGCATCTCTGAATAATCCTATATTGTTGTCCAACTGGGGCTGCTGAAATCCCTCAGAAGCAGCCTCAGTGATGTAACCAGGGACCTCCCGAATAAATAGAGGAGCACGTGGGCTGTGCCTTAGAGCGTGGTGGGAGATTGTAACGGAGTTTGCAGCTCCAAACGTCTCTCCTCATTGAGCCAAATTGAACTCTTGTCTCTGCATGATTCCTTGCTTCTTGTCTGTTTAATAGATGTCATCAGTGTTTGAACCTGACACTCTTCCAACCTCAAAAGGGCTTTTCCGAACATAATACATAAGGATCAAATCCTTTATCTATATATTGTGGAGCTGTACGGTTGATGAGGCAGGAGTCGAAGATGTCGTATGCACACCAAAACATAGCATATTAATGTCGTATTCACACCAAATATGTTGTATTAACACCAAAATATAGTATATAAATGTCGCATTCACACCAAAACATAGTATATATATGTCGCATTCACACCAAAACATAGCATATATTATGTATTAACACCAAAACATAGTATGTATATGTAGTATTCACACCAAAACATAGTATACATATATATATATATATATATATATATATATATATATATATATATATATATATATATATATATATATATGCCATATTCACACCAAAACATAGTATATATGTAGCATATATATGTCGTATTCACACCAAATATATTGTATTAACACCAAAACATAGTCTGTACTGTATATGTCGAATCAACACCAAAACATAGTATATATATATATATATATATATACGTCGTATTAACATCAAAACATAGTATATAAATGTTGTATTCAAACCAAAACATAGTATATATATGTCGCATTCACACCAAAACATAGCATATATGTCGTATTAACACCAAAACATAGTATATATATGTTGTATTCACACCAAATCATAGTATATATATGTCGTATTCAAACCAAAACATAATATATATATGTCGCATTCACACCAAAACATAGCATATATGTCGTATTAACACCAAAACATAGTATATATATGTTGTATTCACACCAAATCATAGTATATATATGTCATATTAACACCAAAACATAGTATATAAATGTCGTATTCACACCAAAACATAGTATATATATGTTGCATTCACACCAAAACATAGCATATATATTGTATTAACACCAAAACATAGTATATATATATGTCGTATTCACACCAAAACATAGTATATACATGTCGTATTCACACCAAAACATAGTATATATATGTCGTATTCAAACCAAAACATAGTATATATATGTCACATTCACACCAAAACATAGCATGTATGTCGTATTAACACCAAAACATAGTATATATATGTTGTATTCACACCAAATCATAGTATATATATGTCATACTAACACCAAAACATAGTATATAAATGTCGTATTCACACCAAAACATAGTATATATATGTCTCATTCACATCAAAACATAGCATATATGTCGTATTAACACCAAAACATAGTATATATATGTTGTATTCACACCATATCATAGTATATATATGTCATATTAACACCAAAACATAGTATATAAATGTCGTATTCACACCAAAACATAGTATATATATGTCGCATTCACACCAAAACATAGCTTATATATTGTATTCACACCAAAACATAGTATATATATATATATATATATGTCATATTCACACCAAAACATAGTATATACATGTCGTATTCACACCAAAACATAGTATATATATACATGTCGTACTCACACCAAAACATAGTATATAATGTATACTATGTTTTGGTGTGAATACGACATATATTTATACGATATATATGTCGTATTCACACCAAAACATAGTATACATATATGTCATATTAACACCAAAACATAGTATATAAATGTCGTATTCACACCAAAACATAGTATATATATGTCGCATTCACACCAAAACATAGCATATATGTCGTATTAACACCAAAACATAGTATATTTTTGTTGTATTCACACCAAATCATAGTATATATATGTCATATTAACACCAAAACATAGTATATAAATGTCGTATTCACACCAAAACATAGCATATATGTCGTATTAACACCAAAACATAGTATATATATGTCGTATTCACACCAAAACATAGTATATAAATGTTGTATTCACACCAAAACATAGTATTTATGTCACATTCACACCAAAACATAGCATATATATTGTATTAACACCAAAACATAGTATATATATGTTGTATTCACACCAAAACATAGTATATATATGTCGTATTCACACCAAAACATAGTATATAATGTATACTATGTTTTGGTGTGAATACGACATATGTATACTATTTATGTCGTATTCACACCAAAACATAGTATATAATATATACTATGTTTTGGTGTGAATACGACATATATATACGTTATATATATGTCGTAATCACACCAAAACATATTATATATATATATATATATATATACATATATATATATATATATATATATATATATATATATATATATATATATATATATATATATATATATATATGTCGTATTCACACCAAAACATAGTATATACAGTATGTCATATTGACACCAAAACATAGAATATATATTTGTTGTATTCACACCAAAACATAGTATATCTATGTCACATTAACACCAAAACATAGTTTATATATATACGTATATATGTCGTATTTACACCAAAACATAGTTTATATGTATGTTGTAATAACACCAAAACATAGTTTATATATATGTTGTATTAACACCGAAACATAGTTTCTATATATATATATATATATATGTTGTATTAACACCAAAACATAGCATATATATGTCGTATTAACACCAAAACATAGTATATATATATGTCGTATTAACACCAAAACATAGTTCATATAAATGTCGTATTAACACCAAAACATAGTTTATATATATGTCGTATTAACACCAAAACATAGCATATATATGTCGTATTAACACCAAAACATAGTTTATATAAATGTCGTATTAACACCAAAACATAGTATATATGCTTTGGTGTTGATAGATGGGTAAAGTGTCTTGCCCAAGGAGACAACGGCAGTGACTAGGATGGCGGAAGCGGGGATCGAACCTGGAACCCTCAAGTTGCTGGCACGGCCACTCTATCAACCAAGCTATACCGCCCCATAGTATATGTAAGTCCTATTAACACCAAAACATAGTATATATGTCGTATTAACACCAAAACATAGTACTGGTATATATATATATGTCGTATTCGAACTAGAAACCCTCAAGTTGTTGGCACGGCGACTCTACCAATCGACCTATACCGCCCCAATTGAGCTATACCACCCAGGAAGTGAAGTGTGTTAGTACTCGTAGTAGATAAAATAAATTGTTTCCTGGACATAAAATCTGTCCATAACGTGTCTGAGTTATGTTGCCAATAACAAACAAACATAACCTTTTTGGCGGAGGTAAGAAAGTCTGCCTTCTGCAAAGCCAAACGTGACACTTTCCTTTCCAGGGCGACACAAAGCCAGTTGATCTCGTCTCACCACACTCCTGATTTATCACAGAAAATTGCTGCATTTGTCATTTATGTAGGCAGATCAATAACACCATGTATTTTGTTTGTATTGGCACCTTCACCTTAACCACGGATGGTTACCTGAAAGGCTGAGGTTGTTATATGTCAGTGATCAGGTCAATGCATCCGTGCAAACCCTGACTGGACTTTAGATAAAACTGCTACTAAGTTTTGAGCAAATAAATAACGTGTATTCAAGTAAAACATTTTTAAAAAAAATGCTTCTTTATGACAATAAAAATGCATTAGGTATATAATTGCTTACATAAGTACATACACCCGCACATATATACACAAATACATTACATACATACGGTACATATATCCACACTGTACAAACATACATATACACATACATGTACATATATATTCACTGTACAAACATACATATACACATACATGTACATATACATTCACTGTACAAACATACATATACACATACTGTACATATACATTCACTGTACAAACATACATATACATATACATATACATTCACTGTACAAACATACATGTACATATACATTCACTGTACAAACATACATATACACATACATGTACATATGCATTCACTGTACAAACATACATATACACATGCTTGTATGTATACATTCACTGTACAAACATACATATACACATACATATACATTCACTGTACAAACATACATATACTGTACATATACATTCACTGTACAAACATACATATACACATACATGTACATAAACATTCACTGTACAAACATACATATACACATACTGTACATATACATTCACTGTACAAACATACATATACACATACATGTACATATACATTCACTGTACACACATACATATACCCATACTGTACATACACATTCACTGTACAAACATACATATACACATACTGTACATATACATTCACTGTACACACATACATATACACATACATGTACATATACATTCACTGTACGTATACATACATATACACATACTGTACATATACATTCACTGTACAAACATACACATAAACACATACTGTACATATACATTCACTGTACAAACATACATATACACATACATGTACATATACATTCACTGTACAAACATACATATACACATACATGTACATATACATTCACTGTACAAACATACATATACACATACATGTACATATACATTCACTGTACAAACACATAAACACATACTGTACATATACATTCACTGTACAAACATACATATACACATACATGTACATATACATTCACTGTACAAACATACATATACACATACATGGACATATACATTCACTGTACAAACATACATATACACATACTGTACATATACATTCACTGTACACATACATATACACATACATGTACATATACATTCACTGTACAAACATACATATACACATACTATACATATACATTCACTGTACAAACATACATATACACATACTGTACATATACATTCACTGTACAAACATACATATACACATACATGTACATATACATTCACTGTACAAACATACATATACACATACTGTACATATACATTCACTGTACAAACATACATATACACATACATGTACATATACATTCACTGTACAAACATACATATACACAAACTGTACATATACATTCACTGTACAAACATACATATACACATACATGTACATATACATTCACTGTACAAACATACATATACACATACATGTACATATACATTCACTGTACAAACATACATATACACATACTGTACATATACATTCACTGTAAAAAACATACATATACACATACTGTACATATACATTCACTGTACAAACATACATGTACATATACATTCACTGTACAAACATACATATACACATACATAAACATTCACTGTACAAACATACATATACATGAACATATACATTCACTGTACAAACATACATGTACATATACATTCACTGTACATACATACATACATACATACATATACACATACTGTACATATACATTCACCGTACAAACATACACATACTGTACATATACATTCACTGTACAAACATACATATACACATACTGTACATATACATTCACTGTACATATACA
Source organism: Nerophis lumbriciformis (assembly GCF_033978685.3). Lineage (NCBI taxonomy): Eukaryota > Metazoa > Chordata > Actinopteri > Syngnathiformes > Syngnathidae > Nerophis > Nerophis lumbriciformis. The sequence continues at coordinate 43,331,535 of NC_084566.2, read as the reverse complement.
TACATATACACATACTGTACATATACATTCACTGTACAAACACATATACACATACCGTACATATACAAGTACATATACATACATACTTACACTCATGCACATAATCACGTTTCATCAAACATAAATTAACGTTGTTGCCCTAGGGTAAACTGGGTATAACACATGGCACACTGACAAAGCTTAACCTATAGTTACTATAACAATCTACAAGGTTAATATAGTTGGCTTCTCTTTCTTCCCCTTGTATTTCAAGTTATCATTATATATGCATTTGAACAACTGTACTGTTGAAAATAGAGGTAATTATTGTTATTATTCATTATCAATAGTGTTATTTCTATTGGTATTTGTATTGATCCATGTGTAGTGTAATGATGTTTATTGTCATTTCTGTGTTATTACTATTTATTTCACTAACTGCTTCTTTGATATCACTTGTAGTATCACATTTGTACATTGCCGTCGTGGCTTGTGCAGCCCTTTGAGACACTTGTGATTTAGGGCTATATAAATAAACATTGATTGATTGATTGATTGATTGAATTGATTGACATATCCACCTCTTGTCCCTAATAAAAAACCGTGATTAATCGTGACTATTCTAAATTGGAAAAATAGTCATTTGACAGCACTTAATTTGATTGATTAGTATGTTCAATAACATTTTTCGCGTAGAGTCATTTAAATATGTTTTCTCTTGTTAACAATAAGTTCAAGTACTATTTGAGCACGACAATGTGTGGAATAATTCCACCGTAATCATTTAGCATGCATTTAATTATAACAATGGAAATATATATTCTGTTTAGATTGATTAATCATCAACGGCTCATAATCGATGGGAAGTCAACTCACCAAGCAGAGGAGTTCAGTGCTCATCAAAGATTCGATAGTCCCAAACAGAAAAGTTGGCCAAACCAATCAAACCACGGCAGTTTTAACGCTTTGAGTTTGTCTATTCTCAGACAAGTCGCAGTTGTCCCGACTAAGGAAAACACTATTGGATTGACTCCCTGCCTAATCTGAGTGCTGTCATTGGCTGAGGTCTGGAAACCACACATGGGGATTAGGACACATGGCTTCCGCCAACGAGAGGGTTGAGTTGGTTCTTGGCTTGTAGAAGGCAGGACGGACGCTGCGGTGGAGGTCGTACTGAAGACCGTTAACGCTCCCTGGTTTGCATCGTCATGCTAACTTCTTATGGGGTCACGTCAGGGTGAAGATTAAGGCCACGGTCAGGGATAATTAACTTTGAAGCAAACGTCGCCGAGACTCAACAGCGGCTGCACCAAAATAAAAATAACTCCTCATTAGTGGCTCGCAGATGCAAGCAAATCCTTCTGTGAGAATTCAGCTCAGTTAGCTTCTATTGTTCAAGATCAAAACAAGTCCACACAATCATTATGTCTGTAAATATGCAGAAGAACACAGACGGAGGACAGATGGAACGAAATGAGAGAGGCGTCCCTTAAAGAACCGAGGAGGTAATATATCAAAAACACAACAGGACATATTTCTATTGAAAGATTGTGTACACAGTAGAGATGCGCGGATAGGCAATTATTTCATCCGCAACCGCATCAGAAAGTCGTCAACCATCCGCCATCCACCCGAACTAACATTTAATCAGAACCGCATCCGCCCGCACCCGCCCGTTGTTATATATCTAATATAGACGATGTGAGGTTATAAAGCCTGTTAAAGAAAGGAGACTGATCCAATGCAGTGCAAACATTCGCGTGCCACGCTGTCACAGCCCAGACGCACACTAGTGCGCAATCATATGGGAGCCGCGCTGAGCGCACCTCCAAGCGCGTCTCGCGGCCGGCGACGGCCGGGTATGGGCCCGACGCTCCAGCGCCATCCATTTTCAGGGCTAGTTGATTCGGCAGGTGGGTTGTTACACACTCCTTAGCGGGTTCCGACTTCCATTGGCCACCGTCCTGCTGTCTATATCAACCAGGGTGAGCCCCACCCCTTTCGTGAGCGCACTGCGCGCGGAGTGACCCCTGTTACGAGCCCCCGGCCACGGGGGTGGCAAGCAGGTAAGCTGCTTACCTGCTGCGCGTGACGCCGGCCGCGGCGAAGGCGGACGAGGCGGGGTGTCGGTGCGGTGGGCGCGGTGGTGACCCTGGACTTGCGTCGGGCCCTTCTCGCGGATCGCCTCAGCTACGGTTCCCGGTGGGGCCCTCTCGGAGGAAGGGGCCTCGGTCCCGGACCCCGGCGAGGCGTCCCTTCTCCGCTCCGTAAAAGTGTCCATCTCTTCTTCTTTTTTTTCTTCTGTTGTGGCATATGCTGCAGGTGCCTGCTCGTTTTTCGTATGTGGGTAACAACATTTAACTATGTATATATATTTCCGAATTGGTTTAACTGCCACCCGCCTGAATCTACTTAAAATCTTTTTTATTTTTTATTTCAACCGCCCGACCCGACCCGCGGATAAAATCTAATTTTTTTAAATTTCATCCGCCCGATCCGCGGATAATCCGCGGACTCCGCGGTTGTGCCCGCAAACCGCGCATCTCTAATACACAGGTTGTAAATAAAACATTCACTTTATACTGTCTGCCTGCACACTCTAATTAGATTAGATCTAATAATTAGCTTCTTGTTCCAAGAGTTTCATTGAACGTTGAGCCTTTAAGAAGATAACTAGAATGGCACTCAGTTGACCCCTGCCACTGCAGCCTTGTGTGTCAGGATCCCTTGCCCGGGTCACGTTTTCATTTAGGTTTAGTCGCTTTGTTCCTATGTTCTAGTGTTCTCTAACCTCTTTCCTTTCGTTTACTTTTGGTTGCCATGGACTCATTCATCACAAGTCTCTGGGTCAATGCTCACTCTTCGCAACAGTCGGTTCTTGTTTTCACCACGCTGGTGTATTTTTTCCTAGTTGAAGACGTTCTCGCTGTTTTGTTTTTTGGCTCCACGCTTGACAAGGGTCTGAGTTTTTTCCTTCTGCTTCCGAGAGAAGACAACCATGGCAGCAATGCCTACAGAACGTACCAGACTGACCCAGCCAAACAAAGTGTTCCTCTCCGACAAGGACGAGTAAGGGATTCTCAAGGAGATGAGAGCGAAGGCACGCAGCCATGGTATTCCTTAGTGGTTGAAGAAGAGACCGAGGTGGAACTCCCTACCAAGGCGATGGAGGCTTGGAAACGGTTGATGGCGTAGGTAACAGAGGTCGAAAACCGCTACCTCTCCCAATCTCAGGACGCCCGGAAGTTGTCCCCTCTTGCAACTCCTCTTTATCAGACCCAAGCACAGACAGCTGCTTCTCCCTTGCGTCTCCGGCCCGAACCGGGTATGTTAAACACAAATCTTTTGTCTTTTTACGCTGCCTGTGTTTTCGTCCGAGTTTTTTCCTTCTGCTTCCGAGAGAAGACAACCATGGCAGCAATGCCTACAGGACGTACCAGACTGACCCAGCCAAACAAAGTGTTCCTCTCCGACAAGGACAAGTAAGGGATTCTCGAGGAGATGAGAGAGAAAAACCGCAGCCATGGTAATCCTTGGTGAACAAAGAAGAGACCGAGGTGGAACTCCCTACGGAGGCGATGGAGGCTTGGAAACAGTGGATGGCAAAGGTAACAGAGGTCGAAAACCGCTACCTCTCCCGTTCTCAGGACGCCCGGAAGTTGTCCCCTCTTGCAACTCCTCTTTATCAGACCCAAGCACAGACAGCTGCTTCTCCCTTGCGTCTCCGACCCGAACCGGGTATATTAAACACAAATCTTTTGTCTTTTTACGCTGCCTGTGTTGTCGTCCGAGTTTTTTCCTTCTGCTTCCGAGAGAAGACAACCATGGCAGCAATGCCTACAGAACGTACCAGACTGACCCAGCTAAACGAAGTGTTCCTCTCCGACAAGGACAAGTAAGGGATTCTCAAGGAGATGAGAGCGAAGGCACGCAGCCATGGTATTCCTTAGTGGTTGAAGAAGAGACCGAGGTGGAACTCCCTACCAAGGCGATGGAGGCTTGAAAACGGTTGATGGCGAAGGTAACAGAGGTCGAAAACAGCTACCTCTCCCAATCTCAGGACGCCCGGAAGTTGTCCCCTCTTGCAACTCCTCTTTATCAGACCCAAGCACAGACAGCTGCTTCTCCGGCCCAAACCGGGTATGTTAAACACAAATCTTTTGTCTTTTTACGCTGCCTGTGTTGTCATCCGAGTTTTTTCCTTCTGCTTCCGAGAGAAGACAACCATGGCAGCAATGCCTACAGAACGTACCAGACTGACCCAGCCAAACAAAGTGTTCCTCTCCGACAAGGACAAGTAAGGGATTCTCAAGGAGATGAGAGCGAAGGCACGCAGCCATGGTATTCCTTAGTGGTTGAAGAAGAGACCGAGGTGGAACTCCCTACGGAGGCGATGGAGGCTTGGAAACGGTTGATGGCGAAGGTAACAGAGGTCTAAAACCGCTACCTCTCCCGTTCTCAGGACGCCTGGAAGTTGTCTCTTCTTGCAACTCCTCTTTATCAGACCCAAGCACAGACAGCTGCTTCTCCCTTTGGGTCTCCGACCCGAACCGGGTATGTTAAACACACATTTTTTGTCTTTTTACGCTGCCTGGGTCGCCGTCCGAGTTTTTTCCTTCTGCTTCCGAGAGAAGACAACCATGGCAGCAATGCCTACAGGACGTACCAGACTGACCCAGCCAAACAAAGTGTTCCTCTCCGACAAGGACAAGTAAGGGATTCTCAAGGAGATGAGAGCGAAGGCACGCAGCCATGGTATTCCTTAGTGGTTGAAGAAGAGACCGAGGTGGAACTCCCTACCAAGGCGATGGAGGCTTGGAAACGGTTGATGGCGAAGGTAACAGAGGTCGAAAACCGCTACCTCTCCCGTTCTCAGGACGCCTGGAAGTTGTCCCCTCTTGCAACTCCTCTTTATCAGACCCAAGCACAGACAGCTGCTTCTCCGGCCCGAACCGGGTATGTTAAACACAAATCTTTTGTCTTTTTACGCTGCCTGTGTTGTCGTGCGAGTTTTTTCCTTCTGCTTCCGAGAGAAGACAACCATGGCAGCAATGCCTACAGAACGTACCAGACTGACCCAGCCAAATAAAGTGTTCCTCCCCGACAAGGACGAGCAAGGAATTCTCGAGGAGATGAGAGAGAAAAACCGCAGCCATGGTATTCCTTGGTGAACAAAGAAGAGACTGATGTGGAACTCCCTACGGAGGCGATGGAGGCTTGGAAACGGTGGATGGCGAAGGTAACAGAGGTCGAAAAACGCTACCTCTCCCGTTCTCAGGACGCCCGGAAGTTGTCCCCTCTTGCAACTCCTCTTTATCAGACCCAAGCACAGACAGCTGCTTCTCCCTTGCGTCTCCAGCCCGAACCGGGTATGTTAAACACAAATCTTTTGTCTTTTTACGCTGCCTGGGTCGCCGTCCGAGTTTTTTCCTTCTGCTTCCGAGAGAAGACAACCATCGCAGCAATGCCTACAGGACGTACCAGACTGAATCAGCCAAATAAAGTGTTCCTCTCCGACAAGGACGAGCAAGGGATTCTCGAGGAGATGAGAGAGAAAAACCGCAGCCATGGTATTCCTTGGTGAACAAAGAAGAGACCGAGGTGGAACTCCCTACGGAGGCGATGGAGGCTTGGAAACAGTGGATGGCAAAGGTAACAGAGGTCGAAAACCGCTACCTCTCCCGTTCTCAGGACGCCCGGAAGTTGTCCCCTCTTGCAACTCCTCTTTATCAGACCCAAGCACAGACAGCTGCTTCTCCGGCCCGAACCGGGTATGTTAAACACAAAGCTTTTGTCTTTTTACGCTGCCTGTGTTGTCGTCCGAGTTTTTTCCTTCTGCTTCTGAGAGAAGACAACCATGGCAGCAATGCCTACAGAACGTACCAGACTGACCCAGCCAAACAAAGTGTTCCTCTCCGACAAGGACAAGTAAGGGATTCTCAAGGAGATGAGAGCGAAGGCACGCAGCCATGGTATTCCTTAGTGGTTGAAGAAGAGACCGAGGTGGAACTCCCTACCAAGGCGATGGAGGCTTGGAAACGGTTGATGGCGAAGGTAACAGAGGTCGAAAACCGCTACCTCTCCCAATCTCAGGACGCCCGGAAGTTGTCCCCTCTTGCAACTCCTCTTTATCAGACCCAAGCACAGACAGCTGCTTCTCCCTTGCGTCTCCGCCCCGAACCAGGTATGTTAAACACAAATCTTTTGTCTTTTTACGCTGCCTGGGTCGCCGTCCGAGTTTTTTCCTTCTGCTTCCGAGAGAAGACAACCATCGCAGCAATGCCTACAGGACGTACCAGACTGACTCAGCCAAATAAAGTGTTCCTCTCCGACAAGGACGAGCAAGGGATTCTCGAGGAGATGAGAGAGAAAGCACGCAGCCATGGTATTCCTTGGTGGACGAAGAAGAGACCGAGGTGGAACTCCCTAGGGAGGCGATGGAGGCTTGGAAACGGTTGATGGCGAAGGTAACAGAGGTCGAAAACCGCTACCTCTCCCGTTCTCAGGACGCCCGGAAGTTGTCCCCTCTTGCAACTCCTCTTTATCAGACCCAAGCACAGACAGCTGCTTCTCCCTTGCGTCTCCGGCCCGAACCGGGTATGTTAAACACAAATCTTTTGTCTTTTTACGCTGCCTGGGTCGCCGTCCGAGTTTTTTCCTTCTGCTTCCGAGAGAAGACAACCATGGCAGCAATGCCTACAGGACGTACCAGACTGACCCAGCCAAATAAAGTGTTCCTCCCCGACAAGGACGAGCAAGGGATTCTCGAGGAGATGAGAGAGAAAAACTGCAGCCATGGTATTCCTTGGTGAACAAAGAAGAGACCGAGGTGGAACTCCCTACGGAGGCGATGGAGGCTTGGAAACGGTGGATGGCAAAGGTAACAGAGGTCGAAAACCGCTACCTCTCCCAATCTCAGGACGCCCGGAAGTTGTCCCCTCTTGCAACTCCTCTTTATCAGACCCAAGCACAAACAGCTGCTTCTCCCTTGCGTCTCCGGCCCGAACCGGGTATGTTAAACACAAATCTTTTGTCTTTTTACGCTGCCTGGGTCGCCGTCCGAGTTTTTTCCTTCTGCTTCCGAGAGAAGACAACCATGGCAGCAATGCCTACAGGACGTACCAGACTGACCCAGCCAAATAAAGTGTTCCTCTCCGACAAGGACGAAGGACGAGCAAGGGATTCTCGAGGAGATGAGAGAAAGCACGCAGCCATGGTATTCCTTGGTGGACGAAGAAGAGACCGAGGTGGAACTCCCTACGGAGGCGATGGAGGCTTGGAAACGGTTGATGGCGAAGGTAACAGAGGTGGAAAACCGCTACCTCTTCCGTTCTCAGGACGCCCGGAAGTTGTCCCCTCTTGCAACTCCTCTTTATCAGACCCAAACACAGACAGCTGCTTCTCTCTTGCGTCTCCGGCCCGAACCCGGTATGTTAAACACAAATCTTTTGTCTTTTTACGCTGCCTGTGTTGTCGTCCGAGTTGTTTTCCTTCTGCTTCCGAGAGAAGACAACCATCGCAGCAATGCCTACAGGACGTACCAGACTGACCCAGCCAAACAAAGTGTTCCTCTCCGACAAGGACAAGCAAGGGATTCTCAAGGAGATGAGAGCGAAGGCACGCAGCCATGGTATTCCTTAGTGGTTGAAGAAGAGACCGAGGTGGAACTCCCTACCAAGGCGATGGAGGCTTGGAAACGGTTGATGGCGTAGGTAACAGAGGTCGAAAACCGCTACCTCTCCCAATCTCAGGACGCCCGGAAGTTGTCCCCTCTTGCAACTCCTCTTTATCAATCCAATCAAATCCAATCCAATCCACTTTATTTATATAGCACATTTAAATCAGACCCAAGCACAGACAGCTGCTTCTCCGGCCCGAACCTGGCATGTTAAACACAAATCTTTTGTCTTTTTACGCTGCCTGGGTCGCCGTCCGAGTTTTTTCCTTCTGCTTCCGAGAGAAGACAACCATGGCAGCAATGCCTACAGGACGTACCAGACTGACCCAGCCAAACAAAGTGTTCCTCTCCGACAAGGACAAGTAAGGGATTCTCAAGGAGATGAGAGCGAAGGCACGCAGCCATGGTATTCCTTTGTGGTTGAAGAAGAGACTGAGGTGGAACTCCCTACCAAGGCGATGGAGGCTTGGAAACGGTGGATGGCGTAGGTAACAGAGGTCGAAAACCGCTACCTCTCCCAATCTCAGGACGCCCGGAAGTTGTCCCCTCTTGCAACTCCTCTTTATCAGACCCAAGCACAGACAGCTGCTTCTCCCTTGCGTCTCCGACCCGAACCGGGTATGTTAAACACACATTTTTTGTCTTTTTACGCTGCCTGGGTCGCCGTCCGAGTTTTTTCCTTCTGCTTCCGAGAGAAGACAACCATCGCAGCAATGCCTACAGGACGTACCAGACTGACCCAGCCAAATAAAGTGTTCCTCTCCGACAAGGACAAGCAAGGGATTCTCGAGGAGGTGAGAGAGAAAAACCGCAGCCATGGTATTCCTTGGTGAACAAAGAAGAGACTGATGTGGAACTCCCTACGGAGGCGATGGAGGCTTGGAAACGGTGGATGGCGAAGGTAAAAGAGGTCGAAAACCGCTACCTCCCGTTCTCAGGACGCCCAGAATTTGTCCCCTCTTGCAACTCCTCTTTATCAGACCCAAGCACAGACAGCTGCTTCTCCCTTGCATCTCCGGCCCGAACCCGGTATGTTAAACACAAATCTTTTGTCTTTTTACGCTGCCTGTGTTGTCGTCCGAGTTTTTTCCTTCTGCTTCCGAGAGAAGACAACCATCGCAGCAATGCCTACAGGACGTACCAGACTGACCCAGCCAAATAAAGTGTTCCTCTCCGACAAGGACAAGCAAGGGATTCTCGAGGAGATGAGAGAGAAAAACCGCAGCCATGGTATTCCTTGGTGGACGAAGAAGAGACCGAGGTGGAACTCCCTACGGAGGCGATGGAGGCTTGGAAACGGTTGATGGCGAAGGTAACAGAGGTGGAAAACCGCTACCTCTTCCGTTCTGAGGACGCCCGCAAGTTGGCCAAGTCGTCCCTGCACCCGTGACTTTGGACTTGTTTTTTTTTCTTCTTCCTTGGGACATCTGGCATCCGTCCCTTAAGGGGGGGTACTGTCATGATCCGTTGCCCGGGTCATGTCTTGATTTATGTTTAGCAGTTTTTTTCCCCTATGTTTCAGTCTGTTTCCGTTCTTTACTCTTTCCTTTCGTTTACTTTTGGTTCCTATTTACACTCACGTATTTTTCCTAGATTAGACCTTTTTCGCTGTTCGTCCTTGGCAAATATTAGTTTTTTTTTGGCTCCGCACTTGACTAGTATCTGAGTTTTAGTATTTGTTGTCCTGCCTTGAAGAATTAAGATAGACTCCTACCTGCAAGCTGCTCCTGCCGCGTTCCTGCTTGTCCTTCTGCCTCCGAGAGAACACAACCATCGCAGCAATGCGTCCAGAACGTAACAGTTGCAACTACTAAAAACAACAGGACGTTGAGCTCCATTCATGCAGACCTCCTCAGGGGCAGCAATATGTTGCTCACTACAACACTAACATTGAAACAGGAGTTCAGAACAATCACAAAAAAAAATTACTTAATGAAGATTAACATAACGTTAAAGGAAAACTTCCCATTGTTTTAGAATGTTGCCCATCATTTACCATGCTTATGTGAGACAATTGAATGTGCCCGATACTACGTTAAATACCATACCTCTTACTACGTTACTTACTGGATGGTTCTTAGATCGCTTTATAGGCGAAATTGATTGTATTGTACCATATGTCTCGGCAAGAAATCTGTGTTCTAAGAACTCTGTCTTATTAGTGACTTCCAGAGCCCCCCCAAAAAGTCTGCAGGCTTTAGAGCATTTTCTATTGGGGCTCCAGTACTCTGGAATGTTCTAGCAGTAACAGTTA
>NC_084566.2:43279124-43316624 GCF_033978685.3 Nerophis lumbriciformis | reverse complement strand
CGTGACGGTCACATGAATACTTAAAAAAGAACAACAAAAATACACATAAGAGTCGAGCGTACACACCTGTGCGCAGGTGCATGCGCAGACCGAGGCAAGGGTCCTCCTCCATCCCGCCTCCTCCTCAGACGTCGACCTCCATGGTGCCGATATTAAATCAATTCCATGTGCGGAATAAATATGAAGACTGGCTTTATGGGCGGCGAGAGAATCTGGCGCCGTGCGTCGTTTCACTGGCGACGGTAGCACGCCGAGCGACGTCTCAGTCGTGACGTCATCGCGGTGGTGACGTCAGAGACAAGACAACCGGTGTGCTTTTTTTTTTGCACCGCGCAGGAAAAAAAAAAAATATGCATATTTAATTTGAGAATGTATTTTAAGTCAAAGTGATGTTTTTTTTTAAGTATATTTATGTAGCGCTTTTACATGCAACCCCAAAATGGGACAAGCGGTAGAAAATGGATACGGTATATCGGTACTAGTATAGTACCGCGATACTAATGAATCATATTCGGTACTATACCGTCTCTAAAAAGGACCGGTCGCCCACCCTCTACCGTCGTCGTCAAATGGTGACATTGCTGCTTTTACGAGCAGAGGAGCATGTTGGGCAGCGCACACACACAGAGTACTTACAAGCAGACACAGTGTGGAGACAGGAAAGGGAGAACGGACGCATTTTGGTGTAAAAAGTAAAGAAGACATGGCGGCTAACATCCATCCACAGTGTTTTAGCTACTCCTATATCACTAATCCCGGTATCCATGGCAAAGTAGGTTTCTTACAAGTAGCATTAGCACTGGAGGACGAGGAATAGCTAAACAATCACTACACACCGTAGGAGGATACAATAGCTCACTGGCGTCAAACAATGTAAACAAAAATCTACAACTGACATCCACTGTAATGATACCAAGTGCAGGAGTGTATCTAGTCGATACTACTGTGATTACATTGATATTTTTTTATTCATCACAAAATCCTATAAATTCATATTATGTTTATAAAGTCAGTAAATACGTCCCTGGACTTTGAATATGACCAATGTATGATCCTGTAACTACTTGGTATCATCAGATCGATACCTAAATGTGTGGTATCATCCCAAAACTAATGTAAAGTATCAAAGAAGAGAAGAATAAGTGATTATTACATTTTAACAGAAGTGTAGATAGAACATGTTAAAACAGAAAACAGGGCGACACCTACCCTTTACATCAGTATTTTTTAACCATATTATTATTGGTTTATTAGGTATTATATTTTATTGTATGATCCTGCAACTACTTGGTATCACATCCATACTTAAATGTGTGGTATCATCCAGAACTAATGTCAAGTATCAAAGAAGAGAAGAATAAGTGATTATTACATTTGAACAGAAGTGTAGATAGAACATGTTAAAACAGAAAATAAGCAGATATTAACAATAAATGATCAAGTAGATTAATAATCCATTTTTTACAGTTTGTCCTTCATAATGTGTACAAAATAATAGGTGTATAAATGACAAAATATGTTACTGCAGACTAATTAGGAGTCTTTGTTTGTTTACTTACTACTAAAAGACAAGTTGTCTAGGTGTGGTGAAATGTGTCCTCTGCATTTGACCAATGAGGGTAGCAGTGAGCAGCAGAGGTGGCTGCGCCCGGGATATATTTTTTGGTGATGTAACCCCCAATTCCAACCTTTGATGCTGAAAGCCAAGCAGGGAGGTAATGGCTCCCATTTTTAGAGTTTTTTAGAGTTGTCCTGTGTGTAATGTTTTACTTCCTGTCTTGCTGGCTTTTTCTCTTTTTTTTGGTATTTTCCTGTAGCAGTTTCATGTCTTCCTTTGAGCGATATTCCCCGCATCTACTTTGTTTTAGCAATCAAGACTATTTCACTTGTTTTTAATCCTTCTTTGTGGGGACATTGTTGATTGTCACGTCATGTTCGGGATGTACATTGTCTTTGCTCCACAGTAAGTCTTTGCTGTCGTCCAGCATTCTGTTTTTGTTGACTTTGTAGCCAGTTCAGTTTTAGTTTGGTTCTGCATAGCCTTCCCTAAGCTTCAATGCCTTTTCTTAGGGCATACTTGCCAACCTTGAGACCTCCGATTTCGGGAGGTGGGGGCTGGGGGTGTGGTCAGGGGTGGGGCGGGGCGTGGTTAAGAGGGGAGGAGTATATTGACAGCTAGAATTCACCAAGTCAAGTATTTCATACATATATATATATATATATATATATATATATAAATATATATATATATATAAATATATAAATATATATATGTATGTATATATATACACATAAATATATATAACAGCTACCAACCATTCACGAAACCCAACACAACACTCCAATACGTGCACCATGACAGCAACCACCCACCCACCACCACGAAAAGAATACCTACCGGCATTAATAAAAGGCTATCGATGCTGTCATCTAGCAAAGCTGAATTTGACCAAGCAACCCCCCCGTACCAAAAAGCCCTTGATGAAAGCGGATACAATTTCACCCTCACCTATGAACCCACGCCAGGAAACCAACCGAAAAAGAACAGAAAACGGAACGACATCATCTGGTACAACCCCCCATACAGCAAAAACGTCTCAACTAACATTGGACACAAATTCCTCAATCTGATTGACAAACACTTTCCCAAAGACAACACCCTAAGAAAAGTATTCAACAAGAACAACATTAAATTGAGCTACAGCTGTATGAACAATATACGACAAATTATCTCAAACCACAACAAAACAATTGCAAATGAGCCGTCGGCCCCCGGACAGAGCGACTCCAAAACCAACAAAGGTTGCAACTGTCGAAAGAAACCTGATTGCCCTCTCAACGGGGGGTGCTTACAAACATCAGTTGTCTACCAATCTAAGGTAACACGCAAGGACATTAACACATCCGACACATATGTAGGATTAACTGAGGGAGAGTTCAAAACCAGATGGAACAATCACAAGGCTTCTTTCAGGAACCAAAACCTGCGGAATACCACAGAACTCAGCAAACACATTTGGGACCTCAAAGACAATAATGTTGAATATTCAATAACATGGCAAATTCTTGCATCCAGCACACCTTACAATAGTGGTAATAAAAGATGCAACCTATGCTTGAAAGAGAAACTGTTTATTATTTACCGTCCAGACCTGTCATCCCTCAACAAGCGCAGCGAAATTGTATCAGCATGCCGCCACAGACGGAAACACCTCCTAGGTAACACATGAGCCAATCACCACGCCCCTACGCCAGCCTGTACCCACCCACTCTGTGCCCTATATAATCCATGGTATGTGAATGCTCCCATTAAAATCTCCTGATGATTGAGGGAACCCCCCCTCATGAAACAGGCCTGTAGAGATGAAATAGTCTTGTGATTTTTTTTCCCACACATACATAAATATATATATATATATATATATATATATATATATATATATATATATATATATATATATATATACATCCTGAAAATATGCAAACAAAACTGTGTTTAGATAATTGATACTTCAAACTTGCATAAATAAATCTTAAGGAATATAACATAACTTGGCTTCTGAGAGCTTCAAAATGTAATGAATAAAATGCTAAAGTTGTTGATAAACAAGCAATTATTTTAATAATTAAATATGGTCATTTTAAATGAATTATGATCGTTTAAAATTAATTATTTCAAATATGTTTATTTTAATGTATCATTCTATGGCTGGATGTAGTAAGGAGTCAGAAAAAATACAAATAAAAACACAATTAATTTTGATGTTTTTAGCAAAATATAGTAAAAATGTATTTCGTTTTTTTAATTAGTAAATATATTTATTTTTAGGTAAGATAAACATAATAATACAATTTATCTCTAGTATGGATGATTTAGTTCTTGTTACCCTGTTGTCCTCCCGTCTGAAAAAAGGCTGTCCTCACTCAGGTCCGCATGGAGCTGGAGGGGGCGTGGCCTCCAGCTCCGGCTGAAAATCGGGAGATTTTCGGGAGGAATATTTGTCCCGGGAGGTTTTCGGGAGAGGCGCTGAATTTCGGGAGTCTCCCGGAAAATTCGGGAGGGTTGGCAAGTATGTCTTAGGGGCACTCACCTTTTGTTTATTTTTGGTTTAAGCATTAGACACCTTTTTACCTGCACCCTGCCTCCCGCTGTTTCCGTCTACATAGCAATTACCGTATTTTCCGCACTATTAGCCGCACCTAAAAACCACAAATTTACTCAAAAGCTGACAGTGCGCCTTATAACCCGGTGCGCTTTATATATGGATTAATATTAAGATTCATTTTCATAAAGTTCCGGTCTCGCAACTACGGTAAACAGCCGCCATCTTTTTTCCCCGTAGAAGAGGAAGTGCTTCTTCTTCTACGCAAGCAACCGCCAAGGTAAGCACCCGCCCCCATAGAAGAGGAAGCGCTTCTTCTTCTACTGTAAGCAACCACCCGCCCCCGTAGAAGAAGAAGAAGCGCGTGGATATTACGTTTCATTTCCTTTGTGTGTTTACATCTGTAAAGACCACAAAATGGCTCCTACTAAGCGACAGGGATCCGGTTCATGAAAAGACGCAATCTCTCCATCCGCACACGGACTACTATTTCACAGCAACTGCCTAAAGACTTTCAAGAAAAGCTGGCTACTTTCCGTGCATATTGTAAAAACAAGATAGCTGAAAAAAAGATCCGGCCAGAGAACATTATCAACATGGACGAGGTTCCACTGACTTTTGATACTCCTGTGAACCGCACTGTGGATACAACGGGAGCACGTACGATGAATATTCGCACCACAGGGAATGAGAAGTCATCCTTCACTGTGGTTCTAGCTTGCCATGCTAATGGCCAGAAACTTCCACCCATGGTGATATTCAAAAGGAAGACCTTGCCAAAAGAGACCTTTCCAGCCGGCGTCATCATAAAAGCTAACTCGAAGGGATGGATGGATGAAGAAAAGATGAGCGAGTGGTTAAGGTAAGTTTACCCGAAGAGGCCGGGTGGCTTTTTTCACGCAGCTCTGTCCATGTTGATATACGACTCCATGCGCGCCCACATCACGCTGGTTTTTAATATATTATTAAAGTTCGACTGACCTATCTGACTGTTTTTTTGACATTCCTTTAGCGCAGTTAGATGCGGCTTATAACACGGGGCGGCTTATAGGTGGACAAAGTTTTGAAATATGCCATTCATTGAAGGCGCGGCTTATAACCCAGGGCGCCTTATGGTGCGGAAAATACGGTAGCTACCTGCTGCCACCTACTGATATGGAAGAGTATTTACACGGTTACTCTGCCCAGCTCTAGACTGACTCATGACTAGGCCGGGGTTTGAACAGGGCGTACACTCTGACCACTAAGCCACTGACTAGGAACAATATTACAGTCATCCAAATGATGTTGATTAACTCTAACAAACGAAAGCATGGCATTCTTAATTTATTGTTTCTGGTAGAAGACTTGCAAGAATGGCAACTAAATCATTCCGAAGTTCAGTGCAAACACAATCAGTAGTTTGGAGTTTGTGACATGTTACTACGGATCAAATGAGACTTGAACAATAGATTTGATGCGTTCTAGGAAAAGAAGGAATGGTCTTTGTAAAAAGGTTGTGCTGGATCATTCAAGGAATCTACTGGTATAGTTTCAGAGGTTGGTGGACTAGGGAGTCTGAAGTTTAAGTTGCACACTGAGTCATCAGGCCTGCCTTGCCCGAGTTCTGGGTTTACAGACAGGCCGTCATTGGTCCAGACCCCCGCATGCCAAGAACCTCGAGTCCATACGATAGATCCTTGGACCACCGTGCACAAAAGGAGATGGTTGCATTATTTCAGGTAAGTTGGCAGATCCTTCTCCACCACCTGCAGAACACCCAGCAGGAGACAGTTAGCAATCCTACTCCAAAGTAAAGGATGAAAACATCAACTTACTACAGGATCGTCTGTTGTGCCGTAACGCTTCACCACAAGTCCCTGTCTGTCGATTAGGAACTGTAACACAACACATTTAGATTTAACAGCACTGGAGCGCTGAATACACCACACTCAAAAGCAGTGAAGTTGTCACGTTGTGTAAATGGTAAATAAAAAGAGAATACAACAAATCCTTTTCAACTTATATTCAATTGAATAGACTGCAAAGACAAGATCTTTCATGTTCACACTGAGAAACTTTGCAAATAATCATGAACTTAGAATTTAATGGCAGCAACACATTGCAAAAAAGGCATTTTTTTCCAGTGTGTTACATGGCCTTTCTTTTTAACAACACTCAGTAAAGGTTTGGGAACTGAGGAGCATACTTGCGTGGTCAGGGTGGGACGGGGGCGTGGCTAAAAGGGGAGGAGTATATTTACAGCTAGAATTCACCAAGTCAAGTATTTCATATATATATATATATATATATATATATATATATATATATATATATATACACCGTATTTTCCGCACTATAAGCCGCACCTAAAAACCACAGATTTTCACAAAAGCTGACAGTGCGGCTTATAACCCGGTGCGCCTTATATATGGATTAATATAAATATTTATTTTCATAAAGTTTCGGTCTCGCAACTACGGTAAACAGCCGCCATCTTTTTTCCCCGTAGAAGAGGAAGCGCTTCTTCTTCTATGGTAAGCAACTGCCAAGGTAAGCACCCGCCCCCGTAGAAGAGGAAGCGCTTCTTCTTCTACGGTAAGCAACCACCCGCCCCCGTAGAAGAAGAAGGGCGTCATCATAAAAGCTAACTCGAAGGGATGGATGGATGAAGAAAAGATGAGCGAGTGGTTAAGGGAAGTTTACGCGAAGAGGCCGGGTGGCTTTTTTCACGCAGCTCCGTCCATGTTGATATACGACTCCATGCGCGCCCACATCACAGATGGTGTCAAAAAACAAGTGAAGCACACAAATACAACACTCGCCGTCATTCCGGGTGGATTAACCAAAGAACTCCAACCGCTCGATATTGGTGTCAACAAGGCATTTAAAGCACGACTGCGAACGGCGTGGGAACAATGGATGACCGAAGGCGAACACACCTTCACTAAGACAGGGAGACAGCGCCGGACGACATACGCCAACATCTGCCAGTGGATCGTAAATGCCTGGGCGGATATTTCGGTCACAACTGTGGTCCGAGCTTTCCGGAAGGCAGGATTCACAGAACTGCTGGACAACAACAGCGACACTGACTCCGATGACTTCGACGAGACGGAGCCGGCCATTTTGGATCCCGTATTCGCCCAACTTTTTAATTCGGACACCGAAGGAGAAGAATTCGAGGGATTTATGAATGAAGAATAACTTCAGAAAGTGAGCGTTATGTTTATTTTGTGTGTTGTGACATTAACGTTCGAGCAACATTACCGTATTTTCCGCACTATAAGGCGCACCTAAAAACCACAATTTTTCTCAAAAGCTGACAGTGCGCCTAATAACCCGGTGCGCTTTATTACGATTCATTTTCATAAAGTTTCGGTCTCGCAACTTCGGTAAACAGCCGCCATCTTTTTTCCCGGTAGAACAGGAAGCACTTCTTCTTCTACGCAAGCAACCGCCAAGGAAAGCACCCGCCCCCATAGAACAGGAAGCGCTTCACCCGCCCCCGGAAGAAGAAGAAAAAACGCGCGGATATCACCGTACGTTTCATTTCCTGTTTACATCTGTAAAGACCACAAAATGGCTCCTACTACGCGACAAGGATCCGGATCATAAAAAGACGCAATCTCTCCATCCGCACACGGATTACTACCGTATTTCACAGCAACTGATATTCCTGTGAACTGCACTGTGGAACGGGAGCACGTACGGTGAATATTCGCACCACAGGGAATGAGGAGTCATCCTTCACTGTGGTTCTAGCTTGCCATGCTAACTTCCACCCATCCAAAAGAGACCTTTCCAGCCGGCGTCATCATAAAAGCTAACTCGAAGGGATGGATGGATGAAGAAAAGATGAGCGAGTGGTTAAGGGAAGTTTACGCGAAGAGGCCGGGTGGCTTTTTTCACACAGCTCCGAAGGCGAACACACCTTCACTAAGACGGGCAGATAGCGCCGGTCGACATACGCCAACATCTGCCAGTGGATCGTAAATGCCTGGGCAGATAGTTTCGGTCACAACTGTGGTCCGAGCTTTCCGGAAGGCAGGATTCACAGAACTGCTGCACAACAACAGCGACACTGACTCCCGATGACTTCTACGAGACGGAACCGGCCATTTTTGGATCCCACGCTTGCGCAACTTTTCAATTCGGACACCGAAGACGAAGAATTCGAAGGATTTACGAATGAAGAATAACTTCAGAAGGTGAGCGCTATGTTTATTTTGTGTGTTGTGACATTAACGTTCGAGCAACATTATGTTGCTATTTATTGCTCTACACCATTTTGAATTTTACTATGTTTGTGATTGCACATTTGCGTACATTTTGGGACAGAGTTGTTAGAACGCTGGTTTTCAATATATTATTAAAGTTTGACTGAACTATCTGACTGTTTTTTTGACATTCACTTTAGCGCAGCGTTTTTTTGACATTCACTTTAGCGCAGCGTAGGCGCGGCTTTTAGTCCGGGGCGGCTTATTGGTGGACAAAATTATGAAATATGTAATTCATAGAAGGTGCGGCTAATAATCCGGTGCGCCTTATAGTGCGGAAAATACGGTAAGTTATTGATGTTGCTATTGCTCTGCACTATTTTGAATTTTACTATGTTTGTGATTGCACATTTGCACATTACCGTACATTTTGGGAGTGAACAGAGTTGTTAGAACGCTGGTTTTTAATATATTATTAAAGTTTGACTGACCTATCTGACTGTTTTTTTGACATTCCTTTAGCGCAGTTAGATGCGGCTTATAACACGGGGCGGCTTATAGGTGGACAAAGTTTTGAAATATGCCGTTCATTGAAGGCGCGGCTTATAACCCAGGGCGGCTTATGGTGCGGAAAATACGGTATATAGATATACATATATAGATATATATATATATATCTATATATATATATATATATATATATATAAGAAATACTTGACGTTCAGTGAATTCTAGCTATATATATATATATATATATATATATATATATATATATATATATATATATATATATATACATATATATATGTATTTTATTATATATATATATTTATTTTATTATATATATATATATATATTTTTTTTTATTTTTTTTTTATTATATATATATATATATATATATATATATATATATATATATATATATATATATATATATATATATAAAATAAATACTTGCATTTCAGTGTTCATTTATTTACACATATACACACACATAACACTCATCTACTCATTGTTGAGTTAAGGGTTGAATTGTCCATCCTTGTTCTATTCTCTTGTCACTATTTTTCTAACCATGCTGAACACCCTCTCTGATGATGCATTGATGTGTGGCACGCACAAAAGTGCTTTCATCAAATGCACTAGATGGCAGTATTGTCCTGTTTAAGAGTGTCACAACATTGCTGTTTACGGCAGACGAACTGCTTTACGGTATACAAAAACGTGACCGCTGTTGTTGTGTGTTGTTGCCGCGCTGGGAGGACGTTAATGAAACTGGCTAACAATAAACCCACATAAGAAACCAAGAACTCGCCCTCCATCATTCTACAGTTATAACGTGATTGGGCAGGTATGCTGTTTATGTTGTGGGTTAGCTGGACTCAGGTCCATGAGGACCTGAGTCCGCCTGAATTTCGGGAGGTTTTCGGGAGAGGCGCTGAATTTCGGGAGTCTCCCGGAAAATCCGGGAGGGTTGGCAAGTATGCTGAGGAGACACATTTTTGAAGTGGAATTCTTTCCCATTCTTGCTTGATGTACAGCTTAAGTTGTTCAACAGTCTCCCTTCTCATATTGTAGCCTTCGCACATTTTCAATGTCTGGACTACAGGCAGGCCAGTCTAGTACCCGCACTCTTTTACTACGAAGCCACGCTGTTGTAACACGTGGCTTGGCATCGTCTTGCTGAAATAAGCAGGGGCGTCCATGATAACAACATATGTTGCTCCAAAAGCTGTATGTACCTTTCAGCATTAATGGTGCCTTCACAGATGTGTAAGTTACCCATGTCTTGGCCACTAATACACCCCCATACCATCACACATGCTGCCTTTTACACTTTGACCCTAGAACAGGCCGGATGGTATTCTGGGTGTTGTTGATAAATGGCTTTGGCTTTGCATGGCAGAGTTTTAACTTGCACTTACAGATGTAGCGACCAACTGTAGTTACGGACAGTGGTTTTCTGAAGTTTTCCTGAGTCCATGTGGTGATATCCTTTACACACTGATGTGGCTTTTTGATGCAGGGGTCCAAGGTGACGGGCATTCAATGTTGGTTTTCGGCCTTGCCGCTTACGTGCAGCGATTTCTCCAGATTCTCTGAAGCTTTTGATGATATTACGGAGCGTAGATGGTGAAATCCCTAAATTCCTTGCAATAGCTGCTTGAGAAATGTTGTTCTTAAACAATTTGCTCAGGCATTTGTTGACAAAGTGGTGACCCTCGCCCCATCCTTGTTTGTGAATGACTGAGCATTCCATGGAAGCTGCTTTTATACCCAATCATGGCACCCACCTGTTCCCAATTAGCCTGTTCACCTGTGGGATGTTCCAAATAAGTCTTTGATGAGCATTTCCTCAACTTTCTCAATCTTTTTTGCCACTTGTGCCAGCTTTTTTTTTAAACATGTTGCAGGCATCTAATTCCAAAGGAGCTAATATTTGCAAAAAATAACAACGTTTACCAGTTTGAACGTTAAATATCTTGTCTTTGCAGTCTATTCAATTGAATATAAGTTGAAAGGGATTTGTTGTATTCTCTTTTTATTTACAACTTCGCTGCTTTTGGGGTTTGTAGAAAAAAAACATAGTAAATGTAAAAGGAAATTACCTTGGTGAAATTCCATTTGATTGCACTGTGAAGAAAGAAAATAAGACAATGCTGGTAAAGAACATCACTAACTTCAAAGAGAGATGATGGTATTGACTTCTTTTTTTTTTTTTTAAAGATCTACTGTATTTATTAAATGCTCAGGGTGCAATGGTGCAGGTAACCCGAGCTACGGTCTGGTCCGTATGTTGCTTTAATAATAATAATAATAACTGGGATTTACAGGTAAAAGCCAGTAAATTAGAATATTTTTGAAAAACTTGATTTATTTCAGTAATTGCATTCAAAAGGTGTAACTTGTACATTATATTTATTCATTGCACACAGACTGATGCATTCAAATGTTTATTTCATTTAATTTTGATGATTTGAAGTGGCAACAAATGAAAATCCAAAATTCCGTGTGTCACAAAATTAGAATATTACTTAAGGCTAATACAAAAAAGGGATTTTTAGAAATGTTGGCCAAGTGAAAAGTATGAAAATGAAAAATATGAGCATGTACAATACTCAATACTTGGTTGGAGCTCCTTTTGCCTCAATTACTGCGTTAATGCGGCGTGGCATGGAGTCGATGAGTTTCTGGCACTGCTCAGGTGTTATGAGAGCCCAGGTTGCTCTGATAGTGGCCTTCAACTCTTCTGCGTTTTTGGGTCTGGCATTCTGCATCTTCCTTTTCACAATACCCCACAGATTTTCTATGGGGCTAAGGTCAGGGGAGTTGGCGGGCCAATTTAGAACAGAAATACCATGGTCCGTAAACCAGGCACGGGTAGATTTTGCGCTGTGTGCAGGCGCCAAGTCCTGTTGGAACTTGAAATCTCCATCTCCATAGAGCAGGTCAGCAGCAGGAAGCATGAAGTGCTCTAAAACTTGCTGGTAGACGGCTGCGTTGACCCTGGATCTCAGGAAACAGAGTGGACCGACACCAGCAGATGACATGGCACCCCAAACCATCACTGATGGTGGAAACTTTACACTAGACTTCAGGCAACGTGGATCCTGTGCCTCTCCTGTCTTCCTCCAGACTCTGGGACCTCGATTTCCAAAGGAAATGCAAAATTTGCATGGTTGGGTGATGGTTTGGGGTGCCATGTCATCTGCTGGTGTCGGTCCACTCTGTTTCCTGAGATCCAGGGTCAACGCAGCCGTCTACCAGCAAGTTTTAGAGCACTTCATGCTTCCTGCTGCTGACCTGCTCTATGGAGATGGAGATTTCAAGTTCCAACAGGACTTGGCGCCTGCACACAGCGCAAAATCTACCCGTGCCTGGTTTACGGACCATGGTATTTCTGTTCTAAATTGGCCCGCCAACTCCCCTGACCTTAGCCCCATAGAAAATCTGTGGGGTATTGTGAAAAGGAAGATGCAGAATGCCAGACCCAAAAACGCAGAAGAGTTGAAGGCCACTATCAGAGCAACCTGGGCTCTCATAACACCTGAGCAGTGCCAGAAACTCATCGACTCCATGCCACGCCGCATTAACGCAGTAATTGAGGCAAAAGGAGCTCCAACCAAGTATTGAGTATTGTACATGCTCATATTTTTCATTTTCATACTTTTCAGTTGGCCAACATTTCTAAAAATCCCTTTTTTCTATTAGCCTTACGTAATATTCTAATTTTGTGACACACGGAATTTTGGATTTTCATTTGTTGCCACTTCAAATCATCAAAATTAAATGAAATAAACATTTGAATGCATCAGTCTGTGTGCAATGAATAAATATAATGTACAAGTTACACCTTTTGAATGCAATTACTGAAATAAATCAAGTTTTTCAAAATATTCTAATTTACTGGCTTTTACCTGCATATAGCGCTTTTCTAAGTACCCAAAGTCGCTTTTACATGTAGAACCCGTCAATCATTCACACCTGG
Organism: Nerophis lumbriciformis; assembly: GCF_033978685.3. Taxonomy (NCBI): domain Eukaryota; kingdom Metazoa; phylum Chordata; class Actinopteri; order Syngnathiformes; family Syngnathidae; genus Nerophis; species Nerophis lumbriciformis. Next base: position 43,303,833 of record NC_084566.2, on the reverse strand, counting down.
TGGTGGTAAGCTACTTTCATAGCCACAGCTGCCCTGGGGTAGACTGACGGAAGCGTGGCTGCAATTTGCGCCAACGGCCCCTCCGACCACCACCTATCATTCATCATTCAATTCACCGGTGTGAGTGGCACCGGGGGCAAAGGGTGAAGTGTCCCGCCCAAGGACACAACGGCAGCGATTTTTGGATGGTAAGAGGCGGGGAGCGAACCTGCAACCCTCAGGTTTCTGGCACGGTTGCTCTACCCACTACGCCATGCCGCCCCTAGCTGGCTTTAGGGCCACGGTTTTCAGTTCTGTTTCGGTGTGAAAGAACAACTTTAGTTCCTCCCAAAGTTGAAAGTAAAAATAAATAATTAAATAAATACAAATTCAGGAACAAAAATAGTTTATCCACAAAACCAAAAATGAGAAAAAGTGTAGTTTTTTTAGTATGTGTTATATCTGAGAAGTGTTATCAGCACAAACATATAAACAAAAAGTGTGATTAAAACATATTTTGATATAAAAAGGGCAGATCGAGCACCATTGCACCCCTACAATATAATAATATTAATGCACTGTTACACCACATTAGGTGCACATTCATTAAATAAATCATCTTTTTTTTAAATAACTTACTTTCCCAGGAAACCCTTTCCTTTCGGCTGAGCCTTCATCCACTTCCAAAGAGGGTGAGCGTTGTCTCCATTCACATCAATTTTACTGAAGAGGTCAAACTCGGCATTAAAGCCTTTGGCAAACTCTTTAATCTCTGCATCAGTTCCAGGCTCCTAGGAGCGAGAAATACATACATTATTGTACAGTAGTGTTGTCACCATACCAATATGTTGGTACTGCTACCAAAATGTGTTTCAATACTTTTCTAAATAAAAGGGGACCACAAAAAATGTCATTATTGTCTTTATTTGAATAAAAAAAATGTTAGTGTACATGAAACATATGTTTATTATTGTCATTTAGTCCTTAAATAAAATAGTGAACATACTAGACAAAGTAAAACAAAAACAGAATGCTGGACGACAGCAAAGACTTACTGTGGAGCAAAGACAATGTACATCCAAACATGACGTGACAATCAACAATGTCCCCACAAAGAAGGATAAAAACAAGTGAAATAGTCTTGATTGCTAAAACAAAGTAAATGCGGGGAATATCGCTCAAAGGAAGACATGAAACTGCTACAGGAAAATACCAAAAAAAAGAGAAAAAGCCACCAAAATAGGAGTGCAAGACAGGAAGTAAAACAGTACACACAGGAAAACTCTAAAAGACTCTAAAAATGGGAGCCATTACCTCCCTGCTTGGCACTCAGCATCAAAGGTTGGAATTGGGGGTTACATCACCAAAAATTATATCCCGGGCGCAGCCACCCCTGCTGCTCACTGCTACCCTCATGGGTCAAATGCAGAGGACACATTTCACCACGCCTAGACAACTTGTCTTTTAGTAGTAAGTAAACAAACAAAGACTCCTAATTAGTCTGCAGTAACATATTGTGTCATTTATACACCTATTATTTTGTACACATTATGAGGGACAAACTGTAAAAATGGATGATTAATCTACTTGTTCATTTGCTGTTAATATCTGCTTATTTTCTGTTTTAACATGTTCTATCTACACTTCTGTTAAAATGTAAAAATCACTTATTCTTCTCTTCTTTGATACTTGACATTAGTTTTGGATGATACCACACATTTAGGTATGGATGTGATACCAAGTAGTTACAGGATCATACATTGGTCATATTCAAAGTCCTCATGTGTGCAGTGTTTTAAAATATGCATTTAAAAAAAAAAAAAGGAAAAAATATTTTGTGAGCATAAAAAATATTGATGTACTGTATTTTTCGGACTATAAGTCGCAGTTTTTTTCATAGTTTGGCCGGGCTGCAGTGCGATTTATATATGATTTTTTCCTTATTTATTATGCATTTTCAGCAGGTGCGACTTATACTCCGAAAAATACGGTAATCGTAGTACAGTGTTTCCCACAGGACAGGCATCTATTTGTGGTGGTGTGGTCGGGGGGTGGGGGGTGGCGGCGGCAGCGGCGATGACCAAGAAGAACGCGGAGTTGGAATATAATTACAACATTTTATGTACATATTTATGTACAGATTTGAAGAATTAGTGATTCACTGAAATATATGTATTAATTGTGGTTCTTACAAAAAATATATCTTATAAAATATAAAAGCTAAAATGTCTCTTAAAGCTCTGCCCCTTTAATTAGTGAATACTAAATAATTTAACTTGAGCCTACTACTACAACCATATTATTTACCAGCAACATGAAGTGAAACAGAGGCAGAGGTGTCCTGCCACAGTCAGTCAACCTCCTCCTCCTCCTGCTGCTGCTGAACAGGTCGCACCTGTGGTCCGGACTGTAGGCCTACCTCCTCTCCAAGTCGAGCCCTTTTCGGCCGTTGAAAATATTTTTCTATACTCATCTGTGTGAAGGAGTGAACATCCAACATTAGAATGTATTACTAACGAGCAGAAGCGCTCTATGTACAGTGCCGTCTAACCTTAAGCGGCAGCAGCTCAACACATGCAGGGTTCAACGTTAAGGTTTTTTTCTACTTGCCCGACTTCTCAAATCTACTTGCCCCAATATTTTTACTTGTCCTGCCTAGGTTTTTTTCTGGCTGTGTAGGCCTCATGGCTTATATCTTACTAGAATCCTTCCCGTTGACTATTTACAACACTACACAGTATTTATTATTATTATTATTTATAATTACATTTAAATGGCATTGCATACATATAAAATTAAATGCTATTTCACATTATTTGACCAGTAGCAGTTACACTCATCTGAACAGGTCAGCCACCTGTTTAAAGCCCGATCACAGTTGAAATCTTGAAATGAAGGGCCTTTAATGGCCAAAACATTAACCTGGACAACATTTTAACAGCTGCTTGGCTCAGATTTTATTCTTTTCATTGCATTCACATGCTGCAGTGGACAGTGGACAATTTAGCTTCAGTCCATGTGTGTTTATCAGGGGCGCCGCTAGGGATTTTGGGCCCCATGAAAATAATCTTTTCAGGGCCCCCAACACAGCGGCAACATTTTTTGATGCTACTTTACATACAATTATGCATTTTAATGGTATTTTTGACTATCATTACCATTTTACGTAAATAGAGGGGGGGAGGGAGGGCCCTGCAGGGGTTGATGCTTCCAAAACAAATAAAGGTATTGTTACCAGGACATGGAAAATAAAACATATGTGATTATATGTTAGTTAATAACTTAGTGTCATTATTTTTCTGTATTATCATTTCATCATCCCCTCCATCATGGGCCCCTAGAATCCGTCTCCTTTACCCCCCCTTTTCGGCGCCCCTGCTGCCACCGTCAGTGAAACGCTCGGTGAAATCGCGGATTAACGTTAAATATATGACGAGCCGCGAGCGATGCAGCTATAACCTATCTACTTATAACCTATATTACCCTCGTATTTTGATCCCGTCCGTCCGTCCGTCCCTCTTCTTCTTCTTCTTCTTCTGGCCCACCAGGTGAATTAAGTGCTATTGGCGGAGTTACAATGCATAGTAGGCTACCGCCACCTACTGCACCGGAGTTGTAACTACAAGCAACATTCACAGACAGTCCCATTGCTTTTATGAGCGGTCGAGCGAGTCAAAAGCCAAAAAATCCATTTGTGGCGGACGTAATACTTTCGTGGCGGGCCGCCACAAATAAATGAATGTGTGGGAAACACTGTAGTAGTATTGACTAGATACGCTTTTGTACTTGGTATCATTACAGTGGATGTCAGGTGTAGATCCTTGTCTTCATGAAAGAAAGGAATGTTAAACATGCTTGTATTAGCATTAAACACCTTTAACTTGTTAACCGCTCTTTCATAAATAAATGAATATAAATTATATATATATATATGTATATATATATATATATATATATATATATATACTGTATGTGAGTGATCCTCTCCACTTGGTCCATTGAAATGTAGCTCGCCTGCAGAAAAAAGTGTGAGCACCCTGCTTTAAAGTAACCAGTGTGCAGCTTGGGATTCAACCACATGAGGGCCACATGTCCATTTTTGCTAACTCAATACGAGTCCCAAAAATACAACAGACCAGCGAAATTCAGGTCACAATTGTAAATGTGGTATTGTTGGCGGTTTTTTGGATGTTTCTTTTAGAGGGTTTCATGGGTGGAATAGTGTACTACCATTAGCTGCATGGTGCATTGTTACTCATTAGAAAGCATAAAAATAAATAAAAAAACATATGTTTGTGTCTTATATTGTGACTGATAGGCATATTTAATGATACTAGCTCAAGTTACCTGTCCTCCAAACTGATTACATGGGAATCCCAGGATGCGTAAACCAGCCTCAGCATAGGAAGTGTGCATTTTCGCCAGCTGAGTGTAGTTCACTGCGGTCTTTCCTCACTTGGAGGCCACATTTACAATGACGCAGACATAACCCCTGTTAGGGAAAGCACACAGACATACTCAAATTATTCTTTTTTTTTTTTTTGTCCTGCAGCGACTCAGGCAAATCATATTTTTGATGTAGATGTAGATGTAGACGCCCATATCTGCTGTTCACATTGACTTTACAAAAGAGAAGTGTAGGATACTTCTCTTGTTGCCTTATTTGGATTTGACTTCATTAAATGTATTTATATTATTATTTGGTGCAGCAAATAGGATATGTACTAATATGATAGTAAAAGTGATAGCAAAGAAGCAGTTAGTGAAATAAATAATAATACAGAAATGACAATGAGCATTATTACACTACAAATGGATCAATACAAATACCAATAGAAATATCACTATTGATAATGAACAATACCAATAATTTACCTTTATTATCAACAATACAGTTGTTCAAATGCAACAATACATATATGTCATGATAACTAGAGATACGAAAGAAAGCAGATAAATGGAGGGGAAGAAAGAGAAGCCAACTATATTAACCTTGTAGATTGTTATAGTAACAATAGGTTAAGCTTTGTCAGTGTGCCATGTGTTATACCCAGTTTACCCTAGGGCAGGGGTGCTCACACTTTTTCTGCAGGCGAGCTACTTTTCAATTGATCAAGTCGTGGGGATCTACCTCATTCATATATATCATTTATATTTACTTATTTATGAAATATATGTTTTTGTTAATAAGTTAAAGGTGTTTATTGATAATACAAGCATGCTTAACACATATAGTTAATATTGTTAATAAATTAAAGGTGTTTAATGATAATACAAGCATGTTTAACACATATAGTTAATATTGTTAACAAGTTAAAGATGTTTAATGATAATGCAAGCATGTTTAACACATATAGTTAATATTGTTAACAAGTTAAAGATGTTTAATGATAATGCAAGCATGTTTAACACACATAGTTAATATTGTTAATAAATTAAAGGTGCTTAAAGATAATACAAGCATGTTTAACACATATAATTAATATTGTTAACAAGTTAAAGGTGTTTAAAGATAATGCAAGCATGTTTAACACATATAGTTAATAAATTAAAGATGTTTAATGATAATACAAGAATGTTTAACACATATAATTAATATTGTTAACAAGTTAAAGGTGTTTAAAGATAATGCAAGCATGTTTAACACATATAGTTAATATTGTTAATAAATTAAAGATGTTTAATGATAATACAAGAATGTTTAACACAGTTAATATTGTTAACAAGTTAAAGGTGTTTAAAGATAATACAAGCATGTTTAACACTTATAGTTAATATTGTTAACAAGTTAAAGGTGTTTAAAGATAATACAAGCATGTTTAACACATATAGTTAATATTGTTAATAAGTTAAAGGTGTTTAATGATAATACAAGCATGTTTAACGCATATAGATTCCTTTCTTTCATGAAGACAAGAATATAAGTTGGTGTATTACCTGATTCTGATGACTTGCATTGATTGGAATCAGACAGTGGTGATGATAACGTCCGCATTTTCGAATGGAGGAGAAAAAAAGTCCTCCTTTCTGTCCAATACCACATGAAAGTGGTTGGTTTTTGGCATCTTATTTGTCCAGCTTCCATACTCCTTTGTATACACTTTACAAGAAATACATTGTTGGCAAACTCCGTAGCTTGCTAGCTTGTGCACGCCAGCTTTCTGAGACTCTTATTTTGGTAGCGCAGGCAGGATGAAGCAGAGCTTTTATTGTGCAACTGTGCAGTCGGTCTTTGGAGTTTTGACGACAGGTACGGCGCCAGAGTCTGTTGAAATAAAGTGTTTCTCGCCTTCCAGTCGGTAATTTTAATGAGCTGGCAGCAGCCAGCGTCATCTCAGAAGACCCTCGGGTGCCGTGAATGTCAATCAAGTGACGAAAGTGACGTCATAGTGAAGATTTATGATCGCTCATTTTTAGGACTATTTTTTTAATGCCTGGCTGGTGATCGACTGACACACCCTCCGAGATCGACCGGTAGCTCGCGATCAACGTAATGAGCACCCCTGATGTACAGTATGTGTATATGTATGTTTGTACAGTGAATGTACAAACTATGAGTGTGTAGGTATGCACTGTGTTTGTGTATGTATCTGAGCGTAGTAACAAGTGTCAGATCAACAGGACATGTTGCGTCATGCAAACTGACAACAACTCACTTGTATTTCTCCAGGGACACCTCGTTGCCGTCGATATCTCTGGCAGAGAAGTCATAGATTGACTTGGCAGATTGCCAGTCGTTCGCGCTTGCACACTGCGTGAAAGTGAAGAAACGTGAGTGTGCGTTTGAGTACATGGGCGAAAGTTCAAGAAAGGCCGGGCAGAGCAGAAGCAAAGTGCAATAACTGTTGCGTAAACACGGATACGAAGAGTCAGCAGAGGAATGGTTTCTCTTTTTACTTTTAAGTGCATTTTGAACCCCAGCTCATTTTGACAACGAAGAAATAACTATCCATCCATCCATTTTCTACCAATTCTTATTTGTTATCTTTATTACTTATGTGATTTATTTGTACTACATATTTGTTTCCACTACCGCACCTTAAATTGGAGTCCTTAATCTCGTTATATGCAAATATAATGACAATAAAGTCCATTCTATTCTACCGCTTGTCCTCCCCCCCGCCCCCCCCCCCCCCGCGACCCTACCGCAAGGGACAAGCGGTAGGAAATGGATGGATGGATGGAATAAATAACAATGTCATAATGCAGCTGAGATAGGCTCCAGCAGGGCCGGCCCGTGGCATAGGCCGTATAGGCAAATGCTAAGGGCGCCGTCCATCAGGGGGCGCCACGCCAGTTCCACAAATGTTGGAGAAACAAATTAAAAAAAAAAGAAAAAAGTTGGTACTATTATTTCTAAATACAAAAAATAATCCCACGTTAATTAAAATGCAAAGTAAAGCCTATTTAATAGAAATATTATTTGTTACAACATTACGCCCCCCCCCCCCCCCTTCCCGTATCATGACTCTTTTTGGACGTCACCACATCAAAAAATCAACACAAGATGTCAAAACGGCCAAAACTGTCAGGTGCCCAGGGAAGGAAAAAGAGAAAAGAAGAGGAGGAGAAACGAGAAAAAGACAAGAGGTAGCAGGTAGGTAACGTTAGCCTACATGAAATTATTTGTCTGTTACAGAATGTGATAGTAACCTGGCTTTTTAGCATTAAGCTAATGTTACATGATTCGGCAATTGCTAATCAATAAGTAGCTAGTTCTGTTTTAACGTCGGGTTAACATTGTGGAGGGGGCTAAATTGTTATGGACAATAATAATGTAACGTTAGGTAATTACAGTACTCCCACCTTACATTCCTCAGGGACATTTGTATTAGATCTTTTAAGCAGGTGTTTTTTGTTTACATTGTTATTGCCTTCTGGTTAGCTAATGTTTGCCCTGCAGGTAATAGTCACTTTTCCACCCCTTTATATATTAGGTATAGTTGTAAGTGAAAAAAAAAGGTCAAAGACAAAGCTATTCGGGTTCTTGTGAGTATATACACTTCACTGCCGATGTGGGGGGGGGGGGGGGGGGGGCGCCACCTAAAATCTTGCCTAGGGCGCCAGATTGGTTAGGGCCGGGCCTGCTGCAAGGGACAAGCGGTAGGAAATGGATGGATGGATGGAATAAATAACTGTCATAATGCAGCTGAGATAGGCTCCAGCATCCCCCGTCACCCCAAAAGGGACAAACAGTAGAAAATGGGTGGATGGATAATAAATCCAAATTAATGATCGAAAAATAACATTTGTACAGCTTTACCGGAAGTCAATTCTAATACATGGCTATCTTAAAAAGATAACAACGCAAATACCGACGTTAGCATTACAGAGACACCAGCAAATGTTTTACATTTCAAACAACTGCACAAAAAGACATAATCTGCCACACTTAAAACGGAAAATGTCTAATATTGATCGGCCGAGCGCTACCGTATTAGCGTCGGACGCATTTTGGTGTAACACCACCTTTAAAAATAGCTTCGTTGTTGTTAAGCGTTCGGACATCAGCTGATAAATTATACGCGTAAATATATATATAAAAAATTAAAAACAACCTGATCTACATGACGTTTAAATGACGTACCATGGTTCTCAGCAGTCCTTTGCTCCACAACACGCCCAGCAACACAGAAGACTGGATAGACCGCCGGAGCCACATGACTGGTGATACCATCGCTGTTACGTCACGCGTAGGCCACGCCCACAACTACGTACTGCGCATGTGCAGGCCTGATGCAACGCATGACTTGGGAAAGATCACAAATACAATGGCTCTGCTGTCATCTATGTACATTTTTAAAAGCAAGACGAATCAAATAGGGTCTGTCCGAAACGAATACGAATTTAAAATGGCATTTAAAGAACAGTAAAGGCCGATCACAGAATGAAAGGATGTCCCGTGTAGTTCTGCCTTTTGTCCAGCAGAGAGCGCCATCATATTGTAGGAAAGATGGCTGTTTTTGCCCATAATGGACTTAAACTGCACTTTGAAACAACATGGGAATATATTCAAATAAATGCAATAGGAATGCAGTTAAATATTACAATATTCCAGCTAAAATGTAAAAATCATGATAGAATTAATACACTTTTGTATCACAATATGCATGAAACATGTGCTTAAAGAAACCACAATCCAGTAAAAATTGTGTGCTTGTATGAATGTGCCATGACATGTGAAGAACCATTGGCGTTGTTAGGCCTATTTTAGGGGGGGCTCAAGACCCCCTAAAATATTCTTAAGCCCACCTAAATAATCTGGTGTTTTTTTGTTTTTTTTTACAAATACATGCCGACATAGTCATTATAAAGTGGCCCGAATATGAGTTTAAATAGATAATCATATAACCTGTTATTATTCACTCAGTTTCCCCTCACTTCATAGCGTAAGGTAGAGAGCCCCTTTAGTGTGTCGGTATCCAATCCATTCCACTTGTTCATATAGAAAATGGCATGCACACATCACTCAAATTTTTTCTCTGCGACCTTGCTTGCGGTCCTGCAAGTGTACGAAGCACATTATCTTCCTTTACAATGAGTGAAGCTGCACGAAACCTTGTGTGTGCAATTGTAAATCATTTAGTGTTTAAGTTTTGTGTTCCTTGTAGAATCTATATCAAGTAATGTACATTAGCCTATTGTTAAAATAATGAAAAAAAACATCATTAAATATATTTGTTTTATTGTATTGTTACATTAATAGCTGTTGTATTATTATAGGGTGGCTTGTTAAACATTTCATAGGATTTTCAGAGGGAGGAAAAACCAAGACATTTAATATAAAATGTAAAATGAATAAATACATAAAAAGAAAAAGAAAAAAAATGGTTAAAAGCCATCGTCCCGGGGAGCATTTCATTTCGTCCCGTGCATTTAAAAAAAAAATAATAATAATAACAATGAATAATTTCTAAAGTCTTTGTTTGCCGTTTGTGAAGTTTTGTGCTTGCGTGTAACGTTCGCTCGCATCCTGTGCATCTCCTGGGGGCTAAGCCCCCCCTGTCCTTAAAAGCTAGTGACGCCCCTGTAAAGAACATCATGTCATGGCTGTCTTGAGGTTTCCAATTATTTCTGAAACTCTTATTTTTTTTTGTGATAGAGTGATTGGAGCACATACTTGTTGGTCACAAAAAAACATTCATGAAGTTTGCTTCTTTTATGAATTTATTATGGCTCTACTGAAAATGTGAGGGGTCAAAAGTATACATACAGCAATGTTAACATTTGCTTACATGTCCCTTGGCAAGTTTACCTGCAATAAGGCGCTTTTGGTAGCCATCCACAAGCTTCTGCTTGACCACTTGACCACAAAATTGGTGCAGTTCAGCTAAATGTGTTGCTTTTCTGACATGGACTTGTTTCTTCAGCATTGTCCAAGTCAGGACTTTGGGAAGGCCATTCTAAAACCTTCATTCTAGCCTGATTTAGCCATTCCTTGACCACTTGTGAGGTGTGTTTGGGGGTCATTGTCCTGTTGGAACACCCAACTGCGCCCAAGACCCAACCTCCGGGCTGATGATTTTAGCTTGTCCTGAACAATTTGGAGCTAATCCTCCTTTTTCATTGTCCCATTTAAAGCAGCAGTTCCATTGGCAGCAAATCAGGCCCAGAGCATAACACTACCACCACCATGCTTGACGGTAGTTATGGTGTTCCTGGGATTAAAGGCCTCACCTTTTCTCCTCCAAACATATTGCTGGGTATTGTGGCCAAACAGCTCCATTTTTGTTTCATCTGACATCACATGGACAAAGATAAGACCTTTTGGAAGAAAATTCTGCAGTCAGATGAAATTAAAATTGACCACAATACCCAGCAATATGTTTGGAGGAGAAAAGGTGAGGCCTGACATCCACTAGCTCACCTGGTGTAGGCCAATCCATGCAAACGTAGAGTTTGGTTACATGTCCCTTAGCAAGTTTACCTGCAATAAGGCGCTTTTGGTAGCCATCCACAAGCTTTTGCTTGAATTTTTGACCACTCCTCTTGACAAAATTGGTGCAGTTCAGCTAAATGTGTTGCTTTTCTGACATGGACTTGTTTCTTCAGCATTGTCCACACCTTTTAAGTCAGGACTTTGGGAAGGCCATTCTAAAACCGTCATTCTAGCCTGATTTAGCCATTCCTTTACCACTTTTGACGTGTGTTTTGGGTCATTGTCCTGTTGGATCACCCAACTGCGCCCAAGACCCAACCTCCGGGCTGATGATTTTAGCTTGTCCTGAAGAATTTGGAGCTAATCCTCCTTTTTCATTGTCCCATTTAAAGCAGCAGTTCCATTGGCAGCAAAACAGGCCCAGAGCATAACACTACCACCACCATGCTTGACGGTAGGGATGGTGTTCCTGGGATTAAAGGCCTCACCTTTTCTCCTCCAAACATATTGCTGGGTATTGTGGCCAAACAGCTCCATTTTTGTTTCATCCGAAGGTCTTATGTTTGTCCATTGGAATGCGCCCTCATCTTTGCGTCCTGACGAGCGCACCGCGGGCCACGCCCACAGGCGCTCTCTCTCTCCGCCTGCAGACAATCTGCAATCCGCACACCTGCCATCCCGCGCCGGAATATAGTCTTCTGTACCCAATCTGCCTTCGTCCCTGCGTGATCGAGCTGTGCGCCTCGACTTCTCTTTTGGACTTTGGACTGCCACCCTCGATCCTCGACCCCTCACATGGACTCGGACTCTGACGCCTCTCTCTCTCGCCCTGGACCATCTGCCTGCCCCATGGACTGCCTCGTTCCTTCGCTCTCACACCAACATTTACGGAAAAACGCTCCAGTACATACAGTATTGTGGCCAAATTTTTGTTTCATCTGACCACAGAACTTTCCTCCAGAAGGTCTTATTTTTGTCCATGTGATGTCAGATGAAACAATCCAGTAAAAATGTCATGGTTGTATGAATGTTCCTATTTCTGTGTTACATGTATCCCCTTTAATACACGTTTTAAGATCACATCTACTACATTTGGAGAAATAGCGTAATTAATTCTACAGGAACAAGATATTTCAAAACCCCAGTCAAACAGTGGAAAGAGAAAGCTGAAGTAGAATGAAGCAACAGGATGGGTATGACACAGTGTATTGTATTCTACTTCTTACAAAGACATCATGTACATATCCTTTTGACAAGGATATTTTATACAAATGAAACTTGAATATACTTTGGAGTAGTCAGTGTACAGCTTGTGTACAAGCATATACTTACCACTCACAGGTCTTTGGCTGCATGAAAGCTGCCGGCATTGGGGTAAACAGGAATTCTAACATGGTGACATTCCCTTTCTCGAGAAACCGAGTAGCGTGACCGCATCGTAAGATGGAAACGAGTCCAAACACACCTCCAAGGTAGTGAATTACTGAGGAAACTGAAGGTGATAAGTCACCAAGTGTGCCTCCATACCACAACTTAGTTGAGCACCTTTGGGGCATACTCATCAGAAGGGTAGGATAGGTCTTTATTGTCATTGCACAAGTACAACAAAATTATGTTTTCAGCACAACCCGTTCAAGATGAGACAAACAAACAGTGTACAGGGTTACAGAACAGAAGCCGAAGACGCCCCGTAAAAGATAAGAAAAAGGTAAAACGCTGGGGAAGAAGATGAGTAAAAAAAATACAATCTAGACTGGGCTCCTAAGGGGGCCTAGTCTGGAGTGGGAAAAAAACCTCCATGCCATGCACACATAAACACGTTACATTTAATCACGACAAACTCACAACAAAGGGGCGGGGGAGTTGGGGCCCGGGAGGTCGACTGCTGCTATGAAGCGCTGCCAGTTGACCATCACCCCGAAGGGGAAACAAGTGGTGGTGAAGGCGTGGGGTGGGGAAGGTGTGTGTGTGTGTGTATGTGCACAATTGTCTTGGGTGTGATGATGTAATGTTCATAGGCTGAGGCCGATCTGCAAAAGTTTGACTCCAGGTGTCGTTGAGGACGGAGGGAGGTCAAAAGCGTCCATCATTGAGGTTTTTTCAGAACAAGGCACAATGTTTACGTGCGAACTAACAAATGTCACAAAGGACGGGATTGCGCTAAAGGACAAAGAATCCTTTGTAATACGTGTGAGTGTCAACTAGGGTTGTGCGGCATACCGGTACTAGTATAGCACAGCGATACTAATGAGTCATATTCGGTACTGTACCGCCTCTAAAAAGCACCGGTCCACTAATTATTTTAGATCCACTATGGACTGGACTCTCACGCTATTATGTTAGATCCACTATGGACTGGACTCTCACACTATTATGTTAGATCCACTATGGACTGGACTCTCACACTATTATGTTAGATCCACTATGGACTGGACTCTCACTATTATGTTAGATCCACTATGGACTGGACTCTCACACTATTATGTTAGATCCACTATGGACTGGACTCTCCCTATTATGTTAGATCCACTATGGACTGGACTCTCACACTATTATGTTAGATCCACTATGGACTGGACTCTTACACTATTATGTTAGATCCACTATGGACTGTACTCTCACTATTATGTTAGATCCACTATGGACTGGACTCTCACACTATTATGTTAGATCCACTATGGACTGGACTCTCTCACTATTATGTTAGATCCACTATGGACTGGACTCTCACACTATTATGTTAGATCCACTATGGACTGGACTCTCACACTATTATGTTAGATCCACTATGGACTGTACTCTCACACTATTATGTTAGATCCACTATGGACTGGACTCTCACAATATTATGTTAGATCCACTATGGACTGGACTCTCACACTATTATGTTAGATCCACTATGGACTGGACTCTCACACTATTATGTTAGATCCACTATGGACTGGACTCTCACTATTATGTTAGATACACTATGGACTGGTCTGTCACTATTATGTTAGATCCACTATGGACTGGACTCTCACTATTATGTTAGATCCACTATGGACTGGACTCTCACACTATTATGTTAGATCCACTATGGACTGGACTCTCACACTATTCTGTTAGATCCACTATGGACTGGACTCTCACACTATTATGTTAGATCCACTATGGACTGGACTCTCACACTATTATGTTAGATCCACTATGGACTGGACTCTCACTATTATGTTAGATCCACTATGGACTGGACTCTCACACTATTATGTTAGATCCACTATGGACTGGACTCTCACAATATTATGTTAGATCCACTCGACGTCCATTGCACCAGTCGCCCTCTTTGGGATAGAGCTTGAACTTCATTTCAACCCACCCAGAGAAGGGAATTGGTGTTTGGTTTACTGCCCTCCCTTCCAGAGTCTTAGGACTTATCAGCTCCAAACATGTTGTTTACGCCACCTTTCGTTTACGAGGCATACCTACGGTTGATAGGGATACGTTATACAAAGGAAACTTGAATGTACTTTAAGTTAAAGTACCAATGATTCCAACCCTTGATGCAGAGTGCCAAGCAGGTAGGTAATGGCTCCCATTTGTATAGTCTTTGGTATGACTCGGCCAGGGTTTGAACTCACAACCTACCCATCTCAGGGCGGACACTCTAACCACTAGGCCACTGAGTAGGTTTAGGGTAGTCGGTGTATAGCTTGTACATACATATTTACTATCCACTGAAAATGACTCAACCCATACATTATTTCTACATTTGTTTGTCTGACAGATTGAGCACAGGAAGTGAACAATCAAATCTGAAACAGAGCAACTCTTGTTCGGACATGTTGAATTGGAATTTTGGACCATTTGATGCACCGTATTGTAACTGTGTGCATGTTTGAAGTAAACAGATACTACAACATAACTATAACTGTTATAGTCCAGAGGGCAAATGAGTACCAAGATAAAGTACTGCCTGCAGTCAAGGTGGTGGTGGCAGTGGTGAGGACTTTAGCTACGTGAGGGCTGCCGGCAATGGGAAAGACAGGAATTACAACAACATGCGGTTCCCTTTCTTGGGAAACTGGGAGGCAGGGATGTTTCGCAACATGGAAACAAGTCGGAACACACCCTCTCAGATGGTGTGTTGCTGAGGAAGCTGAAGGTCATAGTCACCTGGTGGGTTGCTTGGAATTCTGGGCCCCCTGAAAGAATATGGGTGTGGGCCCCTCTAACCCATTCATTGCCACCTTCAGTTTTCTTGTTTACCAGACGGTTCCTGGTGTAATACACCCAATTGTTTCATTTTTTTACAACTTAACGAGTCAGAGTATAATTATATCAATTATTAGTTGTCTTATTCTCATTTCACTGATTTGCAACACTTTTATTACACCTTTGATTACAAATACCTTTTCAATTAACCACTCAAAAAATAAGGATAGTTACTATTTATTATATCCAATCAATCAATGAATGTTTACTTATATAGCCCTAAATCACGAGTGTCTCAAAGGGCTGCACAAGCCACAACGACATCCTCGGCTCAGATCCCACATCAGGGCAAGAAAAAACTCAACCCAATGGGATGACAATGAGAAAACTTGGAGGGGACCGCAGATGTGGGGACCTCCCTTGGTGACCGGTGCAATGGACGTTTAGTGAATCTAGCATAATAGTGTGAGAGTCCAGTCCATAGTGGATCTAGCATAAGAGTGATACTCCAGTCCATAGTGGATCTAACATAATAGTGTGAGAGTCCAGTCCATAGTGGATCTAACATAATAGTGTGAGAGTCCAGTCCATAGTGGATATAACATAATAGTGTGAGAGTCCAGTCCATAGTGGATCTAACATAATAGTGTGAGAGTCCAGTCCATAGTAGATCTAACATAATAGTGTGAGAGTCAAGTCCATAGTGGATTTAACATAATAGTGGGAGTCCAGTCCATAGTGGATCTAACATAATAGTGAGAGTCCAGTCCATAGTGGATCTAACATAATAGTGTGAGAGTCCAGTCCATAGTGGATCTAACATAACAGTGAAAGTACAGCATTATTCACATGTGAATAATATAAATACAGTCTATTATACAGCATTATTCACATGTGAATAATATAAATAAAGTCTATTATACAGCATTATTCACATGTGAATAATATAAATACAGTCCATTATACAGCATTATTCACATGTGAATAATATAAATACAGTCTATTATACAGCATTATTCACATGTGAATAACACAAATACAGTCTATTATACATCATTATTCACATGTGAATAATATAAATACAGTCTATTATACAGCATTATTCACATGTCAAAAATATAAATACAGTCTATTATACAGCATTATTCACATGTGAATAATATAAATACAGTCTATTATACAGCATTATTCACATGTGAATAATATAAATACAGTCTATTATACAGCATTATTCACTTGTGAATAATATAAATACAGTCTATTATACAGCATTATTCACATGTGAATAATATAAATACAGTCTATTATACAGCATTATTCACTTGTGAATAATATAAATACAGTCTATTATACAGCATTATTCACATGTCAAAAATATAAATACAGTCTATTATACAGCATTATTCACATGTGAATAATATAAATACAGTCTATTATACAGCATTATTCACATGTGAATAATATAAATACAGTCTATTATACAGCATTATTCACATGTCAAAAATATAAATACAGTCTATTATACAGCATTATTCACATGTGAATAATATAAATACAGAGTATTATACAGCATTATTTACATGTGAATAATATAAATACAGTCTATTATACAGCATTATTAACATGTCAAAAATATAAATACAGTCTATTATACAGCATTACTCACATGTGAATAATATAAATACATTCTATTATACAGCATTATTCACATGTCAAAAATATAAATACAGTCTATTATACATCATTATTCATATGTGAATAATATAAATACAGAGTATTATACAGCATTATTCACATGTGAATAACATAAATACAGTCTATTATACAGCATTATTCACATGTGAATAATATAAATACAGTCTATTATACATCATTATTCACATGTGAATAACATTAATACAGTCTATTATACATCATTATACACATGTGAATAAAATAAATACAGTCTATTATACAGCATTATTCCCATGTCAAAAATATAAATACAGTCTATTATACAGAATTATTCACATGTGAATAATATAAATACAGTCTATTATACAGCATTATTCACATGTCAAAAATATAAATACAGCCTATTATACAGAATTATTCACATGTGAATAATATAAATACAATCTATTATACAGCATTATTCACATGTTAAAAATATAAATACAGTCTATTATACAGCATTATTCACATGTGAATAATATAAATACAGATTATTATACAGCATTATTCACATGTGAATAACATAAATACAGTCTATTATACAGCATTATTCACATGTGAATAACATAAATACAGTCTATTATACAGCATTATTCACATGTGAATAATATAAATACAGTCTATTATACAGCATTATTCACATGTGAAAAATATAAATACAGTCTATTATACAGCATTATTCACATGTGAATAATATAAATACAGTCTATTATACAGCATTATTCACATGTGAATAATATAAATACAGTCTATTATACAGCATTATTCACATGTGAATAACATTAATACAGTCTATTATACAGCATTATTCACATGTGAGTAACATAAATACAGTCTATTATACAGCATTATTCACATGTGAATAACATAAATACAGTCTATTATACAGCATTATTCACATGTGAATAATATAAATACAGTCTATTATACAGCATTATTCACATGCGAATAATATAAATACAGTCTATTATACAGCATTATTCACATGTCAAAAATATAAATACAGCCTATTATACAGCATTATTCACATGTGAATAATATAAATACAGCCTATTATACAGCATTATTCACATGTGAATAATATAAATACAGTCTATTATACAGCATTATTCACATGTGAATAATATAAATACAGTCAATTATACAGCATTATTCACATGTGAATAACATAAATACAGTCTATTATACAGCATTATTCACATGTCAAAAATATAAATACAGTCTATTATACAGCATTATTCACATGTGAATAATATAAATACAGAGTATTATACAGCATTATTCACATGTGAATAATATAAATACAGTCTATTATACAGCATTATTCACATGTGAATAACATAAATACAGTCTATTATACAGCATTATTCACATGTGAATAACATAAATACAGTCTATTATGCAGCATTATTCACATGTGAATAATATAAATACAGTCTATTATACAGCATTATTCACATGTGAATAATATAAATGCAGTCTATTATACAGCATTATTCACATGTGAATAATATAAATAGTCTATTATACAGCATTATTCACATGTGAATAATATAAATACAGTCTATTATACAGCATTATTCACATGTGAATAATATAAATACAGTCTATTATACAGCATTATTCACAGGTGAATAACATAAATACAGCCTATTATACAGAATTATTCACATGTGAATAATATAAATACAATCTATTATACAGCATTATTCACATGTTAAAAATATAAATACAGTCTATTATACAGCATTATTCACATGTGAATAATATAAATACAGATTATTATACAGCATTATTCACATGTGAATAACATAAATACAGTCTATTATACAGCATTATTCACATGTGAATAACATAAATACAGTCTATTATACAGCATTATTCACATGTGAATAATATAAATACAGTCTATTATACAGCATTATTCACATGTGAATAATATAAATACAGTCTATTATACAGCATTATTCACATGTGAATAATATAAATACAGTCTATTATACAGCATTATTCACATGTGAATAATATAAATACAGTCTATTATACAGCATTATTCACATGTGAATAACATAAATACAGTCTATTATACAGCATTATTCACATGTGAGTAACATAAATACAGTCTATTATACAGCATTATTCACATGTGAATAACATAAATACAGTCTATTATACAGCATTATTCACATGTGAATAATATAAATACAGTCTATTATACAGCATTATTCACATGCGAATAATATAAATACAGTCTATTATACAGCATTATTCACATGTCAAAAATATAAATACAGCCTATTATACAGCATTATTCACATGTGAATAATATAAATACAGCCTATTATACAGCATTATTCACATGTGAATAATATAAATACAGTCTATTATACAGCATTATTCACATGTGAATAATATAAATACAGTCAATTATACAGCATTATTCACATGTGAATAACATAAATACAGTCTATTATACAGCATTATTCACATGTCAAAAATATAAATACAGTCTATTATACAGCATTATTCACATGTGAATAATATAAATACAGAGTATTATACAGCATTATTCACATGTGAATAATATAAATACAGTCTATTATACAGCATTATTCACATGTGAATTACATAAATACAGTCTATTATACAGCATTATTCACATGTGAATAATATAAATACAGTCTATTATACAGCATTATTCACATGTGAATAATATAAATACAGTCTATTATACTGCATTATTCACATGTGAATAATATAAATACAGTCCATTATACAGATTTATTTACATGTGAATAATATAAATACAGTCTATTATACAGCATTATTCACATGTGAATTACATAAATACAGTCTATTATACAGCATTATTCAGATGTGAATAATATAAATACAGTCTCTTATACAGCATTATTTACATGTGAATAATATAAATAGTCTATTATACAGCATTATTCACATGTGAATAATATAAATACAGTCTATTATACAGCATTATTCACATGTGAATAACATAAATACAGTCTATTATACAGCATTATTCACATGTCAAAAATATAAATACAGTCTATTATACAGCATTATTCACATGTGAATAATATAAATACAGTCTATTATACAGCATTATGTGACCAATTTAAATCTAAGACTATATGTAACAATCTAAGTCTCTGAACATGAAGTGATGAAGGCTACTCAGATGAGAGGTGAAACATCTTCTAAGACAAACCAAACAGTCCAGTTGTGAGGATTGAACACCCTGAGAGTACAAAGACCTGAGGATACCATGACCTGAGACTACAATGTCCTGAGACTACAATGACCTGAGACTACAATTCCCTGGGATTACAATGACCTAAGACTACAATACCCTGAGACTACAATGACCTGAGACTACAATGACCTGAGACTACAAAGATCTAAGACTACAATGACCTGAGACTACAAAGACCTGAGACTACAATGCCCTGAGACTACAAAGACCTGATGAATGACAACATTCCTGCCACTTCCATTTGACACATTATACTATTTTTATCATGCATTTTATTGGCAATTCCACAATAATATGATACCGTGGCCTTAATACTGTTCAAATATCGTACCGTTACATTATTATTACATCCCTACTGATCACAAAATAAGAGGATGTCTCGTGTAGTTCTGCCTTTTGTCCCACAGATGGCGCTGTTTCACTGCAGGGAAGAAGGCTGTTTGCCCCTCTGAAGTACTGTACTTTCATTAGATGTTCAAATCATTGCAGTAATAATGCAGTTAAGTCACATTGTAATTGCATTATTGGAACTAAGTTGTAAAAGTCATAATAGGATTAATAAAAGTTTTTTTTATTCCGATATGCATAGCCACATTCCCACTTACATGGTTGTGGATCAGGGAGCTCTTTTTTTCCACATCAAATATCCTGATTTTAGCATTTTAAAGAGTGCAGTATTTCAGTTGGGTCAAGGACTACTTGTCCAAGTTTTGTTCTCGGACAGTGAGTGTGTTTAAATAGACTTGAGGACTCTCGATATCCATCCATCCATCCATCTTCTTCCGCTTATCCGAGGTTGGGTCGCGGGGGCAGCAGCTTAAGCAGGGAAGCCCAGACTTCCCTCTCCCCAGCCACTTCGTCCAGCTCCTCCCGGGGGATCCCGAGGCGTTCCCAGGCCAGCCGGGAGAGATAGTCTTCCCAGCGTGTCCTGGGTCTTCCCCGTGGCCTCCTACCGGTCGGACGTGCCCGAAACACCTCCCTAGGGAGGCGTTCGGGTGGCATCCTGACCAGATGCCCGAACCACCTCATCTGGCTCCTCTCGATATCGTAAAGCAGAGGTGTGGACTCGAGTCACATGACTTGGACTCGAGTCAGACTCGAGTCATGAATTTGATGACTTTAGACTCGACTCGACAAAATGTAAAAAGACTTGCAACCCGACTTAGACTTTAACATCAATGACTTGTGACTTCACTTGGACTTGAGCCTTTTGAATTGACATGACTTGACATGACTTGCTACTTTCCCCAAAACCCAAAGATGAAAAAGTTATTCGGGAGCGCTCCGTATTTTTCATTGTGTACTTGTCTATCAGCGTTGCGTGTGTCAGCTGGTGTGCTCTCAGTACAACAGCCAATCAAATTAGATCTACTTTGTTTTCATCACACAGCATTCATCCAATCAAATTGCAGGAAGAAGACATGTCCAAACCACACGCCAGTGAACAAAAAATGATGCCTAAAATAATTTCGTTTGGGTATAAAAATTACGAGGTGGTCAACACAAAACGGTTTGCAGTATGCAACACATGCGGTTCCAAAATGACTGATGGAGAGGCAACAACTTCCAACTTCGTCCGGCATTTGAAGTTGCACAAAGAAGGGTAAGTTTTGAATGTAAGATAACGTTTATTGGCTAAGTAACGTGACTTTTATTTGCTGTGTAGTTAAATCAGTGAGGCTGTAAACTCACTGCTAACGTTATAACGTTATTGCAAACACGGGAATCTGTTGCAGTTCACTACCTTATTCATACTTTTTGTTCAGTGATTTTTTTTAAAGCAGGGTTACGTTAGTCAATATATCACACGTAACGTTAGACGGCGGTCAGCAGCACCGCGTATTTTAGTCACCTAAAAAAAGACAAAAATAGTCAAATAAAGGTCAGTTAAAATGTATACTATATTATGAATATGTGTACCGTTTTAGCTAGCTTTCTGACATACTGTTGGTTGTTTACCTCAGTGGTCCCCAACCACCGGGCCGCGGCCCGGTACTGGTCCATGGATCGATTGGTATCGGGCCGCACAAGAAATAATTTTTTTTAATTTTCTTTTTTTAATTAAATCAACATAAAAAACACAAGATACACTTACAAGTAGTGCACCAACCCAAAATAACTCTCTCCCCCCTTTTGTTCTGGGCATTGAACATGAAGACTCTTCCTTCACTGTTCCGAGTGGCCATGAGAATCTTGGCAGTGCCTGCCTCCAGTGCTCCAGTGGAGCGAGTTTTCAGCCATGGTGGCATCATACTACGCCCCCATTGTGCACAAATGACTGACAGACTCTTGGCTAATTTGGTCTTTTGCAAATGCAATGCAGCATAGGGCCCTGACATATAAAAAGTACAACTTTTTTGTTATGTTCACGTATATGTCATGTTTTTTCACTTTTGTACAAATAAGTACATTTGCACTTTATTTTTCAATGTGTTTGTTCTGTAAAGGAATGAGTTAATGTTTAAAATGACTGGTTAATAGTGCTATTATAAAGTGCAATGTCAGCACAATTTTGCTTTCCTGCAATTTAAAATGCACTTGTTTTAATAAATAAATACAGCGTTTGAAAAGCATACACAATCTGTGTTAATATATTAGTCTGTGGTTAAAAGGACTTGAAAGGACTCGAAACTCAAAATGCAGGACTTAGGACTTGACTTGAGACTTTCCAGTCTTGACTTTGGACTTGACTCGGGGGCTTGCCTGTCTTGACTCGGGACTTGACTCGGACTTGAGGGCAAAGACTTGAGACTTACTTGTGACTTGCAAAACAATGACTTGGTCCCACCTCTGTCGTAAAGTGACAAAACAAAAATAAAAACTTGCCTCTTTTAAAAGTAGCAGTATGGAAAAAGAAGTTGCCTCAGTATTGAAGATATGATAATATATATATATCTGATTCATAACACCAAAAGACTCCCAAAGTTTGCAAATAAATAGATATGATCAAAATAGCATCAATCTCACCGAGCCATTTTGAGGGATAATAAGCAAGCCAGTCATGTGATCCGAGACGTAACGTTAGGAACCACAGATCCCTTCCCCATCAACAACAATACCAATCGAACAGACTTTGGGAGAGTCAGCAACAATCACTTTGGGAACAAAAATGATGATCCAGGACGTAATATTTTTGAGCCCGAACACAAAGAGGACGAACGATACGTTTTGGGAAAAAATTATGATCCAGGACGTTATATTTTTGAGCCCGAACACAAAGAGGACGAGCAATACGTTTTGGGAAAAAAATTATGATCCAGGACGTTATATTTTTGAGCCCGAACACAAAGAGGACGAGCAATACATTTTGGGGAAAAATTATGATCCAGGACGTAATATTTTTGAGCCCGAACACAAAGAGGACGAGCGATACGTTTTGGGAAAAAATGATGATCCAGGACGTTATATTTTTGAGCCCGAACACAAAGAGGACGAGCGATACGTTTTGGGAAAAAATTATGATCCAGGACGTTATATTTTAGAGCCCGAACACAAAGAGGACGAGCGATGCGTTTTGGGAAAAAATGATGATCCAGGACGTTATATTTTTGAGCCCGAACACAAAGAGGACGAGCGATACGTTTTGGGAAAAAATTATGATCCAGGACGTTATATTTTTGAGCCCGAACACAAAGAGGACGAGCGATACGTTTTGGGAAAAAATTATGATCCAGGACGTTATATTTTTGAGCCCGAACACAAAGAGGACGAGCGATACGTTTTGGGAAAAAATTATGATCCAGGACGTTATATTTTTGAGCCCGAACACAAAGAGGACGAGCGATACGTTTTGGGAAAAAATTATGATCCAGGACGTTATATTTTTGAGCCCGAACACAAAGAGGACGAGCGATACGTTTTGGGGAAAAATTATGATCCAGGACGTTATATTTTTGAGCCCGAACACAAAGAGGACGAGCGATACGTTTTGGGAAAAAATTATGATCCAGGACGTTATATTTTTGAGCCCGAACACAAAGAGGACGAGCGATACGTTTTGGGAAAAAAATTATGATCCAGGACGTTATATTTTTGAGCCCGAACACAAAGAGGACGAGCGATACGTTTTGGGGAAAAATTATGATCCAGGACGTTATATTTTTGAGCCCGAACACAAAGAGGACGAGCGATACGTTTTGGGAAAAAATTATGATCCAGGACGTTATATTTTTGAGCCCGAACACAAAGAGGACGAGCGATACGTTTTGGGAAAAAATTATGATCCAGGACGTTATATTTTTGAGCCCGAACACAAAGAGGACGAGCGATACGTTTTGGGAAAAAAATTATGATCCAGGACGTTATATTTTTGAGCCCGAACACAAAGAGGACGAGCGATACGTTTTGGGAAAAAATTATGATCCAGGACGTTATATTTTTGAGCCCGGACACAAAGAGGACGAGCGATACGTTTTGGGAAAAAATTATGATCCAGGACGTTATATTTTTGAGCCCGAACACAAAGAGGACGAGCGATACGTTTTGGGAAGAAATTATGATCCAGGACGTTATATTTTTGAGCCCGAACACAAAGAGGACGAGCAATACGTTTTGGAATAAAAATTATGATCCAGGACGTTATATTTTTGAGCCCGAACACAAAGCGGACGAGCGATACGTTTTAAAAGTCGAGTGATGGATGCTGTTTCATTGTGACACTGTAGCATTAG